>NC_133662.1:132402197-132702197 GCF_037893015.1 Macrotis lagotis | reverse complement strand
GTTCAAACCTGGCCTCAGACACTTAATAATTACCTAGCTGTGTGACTTTGGGCAAGTCACTTAACCCTATTGTCTTACAAAAAAAGCAAAAACAAAACAAAACAAAAGGAACTTTGGAACTGATTGTGCAACATGGGAAGACATGAGCACAGGACCACCAAGCATTGACTGGGCTCCTATCAGAGAAGGTGTGACAGTCCATAATCAAAGGAGAGTTGAAGTAGCTCAAAGAAAACTTGAGATGCACATGTTTAGAAAACTATTTGTAGGTAATTTGTGACAGAGCATTCAGAGCTCATATTGATCTGATCAGCCAGTCAGACACGCTGTAAGGCTTACATGGCGATGTCATTTTGTTCCTCTTCAAGAACAAAGGACAACCACTAGAGAAGAGAACCCCTCCCCACATTTGAGGAAACCTAGAATAATGGTTATTCTGGTAAGGTTTAGACTGTTTGACTTTAGCAGGGACCTAAGTTGTCAGGAGTTGATATTTCTTCCTAGGTCTGAAAGAGAGAAGTTATCACAGCATAGAAATGGGAAGGTCAAGTTTTTTTATGCTACAGAGGAGTTTTAAAGTTTTCTCGAAGGGGCAGCTAGGTGGCGCAGTGAATAGAGTACCTGAGTTCAAGTCCGACCTCAGACACTTAATAATTACCTAGCTGTGTGACCTTGGGCAATCCACTTAACCCTATCTGCCTTGCAAAAAAAAAGTTTTCCTGGAAAAGACAGATGGAGACCTAGAAAGACAGAGAAAGAGAGAGTTAAGGAATTAGAATGTGAGAGACACACAGTGGGGAACTTAAGAGCTGACCTGGAAAGAATAGCTAAGAGAAGCAACAAGGAAAAGGAGAAAGAAAAAACAAGACTCAAGTTAAACAGAGAAGGCAGAAACTGAGGAGCACATCTTGGAATAGTAGAATCAGGTTCATAACAAACAGTTAAATTTACCTCTTCAGGAACTGAGGGAAACTGTAAGAAAGGTATATCCTCCCTGCTTTTCCTCTTCTATCCATTAACAGACACTGTACACCATAGTATTTATTTCTTTACGCAAACATTTCTGGCAATTTAAATTTTGTCTCAACTATCAAGAGAATAGGGGTTAATTATAGATAAACATGAACTTAGAATAGAGAGACAAACCTAATGGCATTTTTCTAAGTAGGGGTTCTTAGAGACTGTATTTGTACCCTTAACTTTGAGTTACTTTAAGTTCCATAAAGCTGTAGAGAAGGGGACCACACTGACCTAAAGGGGCATTTTATTGGCCCTAGACTAAAAAGTGAGATGTTTTAATAGGTTGTGGTTGAGTAAATCTCCAAAGACAAAGCAGGAAGCAAAGAGGACAGTGACAGTTTCACTCTCAGTAGCAATATACAAATTTAGTGACATTACACTGGACATAAGTCATACCAGAAGTTTATTAGAAGATTTTCCTGGAGTAATCATAGATGGAGGCAATTAGCTTGAGAGAGAAAATGAATCTTTTTTTTGTAAGGAACAGGGGGTCAGGATTAAATCTGGTCTTAGTCTTGGGGGAACCCTGGGTCATGGGTTACTTTTTAACATAGTATGACTCTAAATTAACATACAGGAAATTAGGATTATTCCTATTACATCAATATTTCTTACAATTTGTTCCAAGATCTTGAAGTGAGAGTTCTCTCCATTAGTAAGATTACATTACATCAACCTGTGTTATCCTTATTCATGTTCTCCCACAGACCTTCCAGAGATAGGCTACCCAACATGCTGGAGGCCTAACATTTTTTTGGGGGGAAGGGAAAAGTAGAGGGTAGAGATAGTACCAGTACAGCTCAGGGAATGTCCATCTGTTGCACTTAATGCTTGTCCAGTTATAAATTTCTTGGATAATATCCCTAGGATGATATCCTCTTTTTATGAGAAGACAGCCCAGATCTATCATTGGAGAATATTTTGTTTGTACCTTAGTTGTGATAATTTGGCTGGTTCAGTTGGTTCACTTCTTTAGAAGATCTATCTATCACATCATTCCCCTCTTCACCTCCACCTTCCCTTTGAGATTACCTTTTATCTACTATATCTGTATATATTATTCAAATGTTGCCTCCTCCATCAAAATGTGGGTTTCTTGAGGGTAAGGACTGAATTTTTACCTTCCTTTGTATCCCTAACATAAACCTGATTTAATCATTTTAGGAGAACTAAATAATCAAATAAAAAAAGACAGTACTTCAGTCTCTCTTACTCTTTCTTTCCCTCATGATAAGCCTACTTTAACACATATCGCTATTTTGGAATCTGACACCTTCATTGCATGATTTCCTTCTCTTGATATACCAACTATATCCCTAATACTTTAGGAAAAATTCTGTCTTCGGTAACAAAGTTTCTTGCTATTACTATATTATTATATTCAATATTTATTTGGTAGCCTATGCTTTATTCACAGACTAAACATGCATAGGCTACTGAAACTCATGGACTTTAGAAATTTATAATCTAACATCCAAAAGTCAAATAAATATTTGACACTTTAAAAATAAATGTACTATATCATGAAAATTAGAAAAATGGATTAGGTAAATATCACCCCAAATTATTTTTTATTTTTTAACAACTAATTTTAAATTATTACCAAGTTCAAAATATTTAATCTGATTTCCTTTCCTTTTTTATTATCAGCACCCAAAATGCTGCAAATGTCTAAATAATATTTAATTACCATGGCTTTTAGAGTATGATATGAGAAGTGGAGAGTTGTGAGATCTTGGTTTTTAGTCCTGGCTCTACCCTTAAATAGCTATATTGGTCAAAAATGTTTTTTCTCATAATCTTGCATAAAACTTCTAATTATCAACAGAAATTGATTAAGTGACATCTATATTCCACTGCGGTAAGTGCTAGGGATACAAAAAAAAAAAAGGCAAAAGGCAGTCCCTGTTCTTAAGCTCAGTCTAAAGGGGAAGACAATGTGGAAATAACTATGGACAAATAATTTACACACAATGGTTCTCTGCATCTGCTTCCACACTTGGACATATCATTGATCATAACATGTGGGTACTTCCAGGAAAATAGCAGATCTCAGCTTGCCCATGCTTTCTCATCTAGTCTATTTCTTACTGTTTTTTTTTTTCCATAGACAAATTTCCCCACCTATCAAGGAGGCTACTTTAGTAGACAGAATGCTGCATCTGTATTTAGGAAAAACCAAGTTGAAATTCCACCTCAGACACTTAGTAACTGTATGACCCTGAGCAAGTCACTTAACTAACCATGGTTTGTCTTAATACACTTGAGAAAAAAATGGAAAACTACTCCTGTATCTTTGCCATGAACAATATGATCTATGGTTCATGAAGAACTGAACAATACTGAACAGTTTCACCACCACCAAATTTATGAAGATACTTAATTAACGTGTTAACAAAATTCCCTGTTTTCACTGGATACTTTTTCCCTCAGAAGATCAACAAAGCCAGGAATATATACTCATTTCCATTTAACTGAACACCTTTCCATTACACAATTCTTAAGATGTTTTTCCCCTTTCCATTCAAAGAGTAGCCTTCACATTATTTTACATAATTATGGAATTTTGGATTAGAAGGATATCCTAGAGATATAGTCCAACATTGTCATTCGTAGGAAGAGAAAACTAAGGCTCAGAAAAGCAAGTCAACAGTGGTCATTAGTGGAAGAACCAAGCCTGGAATTCAAATATTCTGCAGGCTAGGTCTTTCTACAACTATTTCACTACTTAATAGAGGGGGAAAAAAAAAGGTAAAAATTAAAATCAATGGGCATAATGTCTTTTAATCATTATATAATTGCACAGCACAAATTCTTTCAGGGAGAAAAAAAGAGTATTTAAATCTTGTTTATTTATTTATTTATTTAAATCTAAGCATATTAAATCTAATAACCCTGGCTTGAGTATGGAAAGGGAATAGTTGAATACTGTTAACTTAAAGTCCCCAAGGTCTAAGACTAGCCTCTGCCTTTTCAGCTATATCAAAAGAGTCTCAGGGGCTCTTACCTTGCTTTTTGCCCAGAATCTAAAAGCAACAATCTATGGGGAATCCTTACCTTCCTTCTCAGTTGTCACTGAGAAAAGAAAAAGGAATCCTTGTCCATCCCATGGAAATTCAGGGACTTTCAAAGTTACCTTGAGTCAGTGGGGATTTCCTGATTTTTTTCCTGTGTTCTAAAGGAAAATGTATCACAAACCATAAATACCCGACCTTTTGATTCCTTTTCATTTTGACTACATATTTATACTATTGAAAAGATTTTAAAAAAAATAATTCCATATATATATATATATATATATATATATATATATATATATATATGTATATATATATATACACTAACTAAAAATGTTTATTTAAATGAATTCCAACCCTCATTTTATGGCTTTCAGTATGTTTCAAAATTTATCAAAATAAAATTTTATGGCTTTTCCATTATATCTCAAAAATTATCAAAATAAAATTAATTTAAATTTACTTTGTTTAAGGATTGGTACTTTTAGGATAGGGGTGATACTACAAAATTAAATTATTAGGGGTTACCAATCAAACAAATCAAAGCAATTTCAATAATACTACATGTCTAACATTGTGCTAGGTCCTAGAGATCAAAAAAAAATTCCTGCATACACACACACACACACACACACACACACACACACACATATAGAATAATTTGTAAAGGAAAATTATTATTAACTGGGGAGATCAGGAAAGGCACCTAAGTTATATGTTGAATGAAGCTAAAGATTTCATGAGGTGGAAATGAGATAGGAGTATATTTCTAGAGTTGGGGGTGGGGAGGGATATGTGCATGTAGGTATTAGAATGTCATGCAAGGTAGATTTGGAAAAATTGAGTAACTAATTTCATTACTGCTTGAATTAATCCAAGAACAATCTGAAATTATGACCAAAGTTAAACTACCTATACCTTTAGACAAAGCAATTATTACTACTAGGTCTATTTCTAAAGATAATTAGGGAAAAGTAAAAAAAAAACCCTATGTTTCAAAATATTTATAAAGCTTTCATGCCCATCAATTGAAGAATGGCGGAATAAGTTATTATCTTTCCCTCTCAAAGAGGATCATAACATTGTCAAGAGAATTATAATTTTTATATTGATTAATAATTTAGTTTCTAGAAATACTTTTCACAGAAAGAAACTCTGGTCTGAGAATTAGTGAAAACGAAGTAGCTGGGAGCCATCCTTTAATCACAACAGGTTCCACATTCTTCCCCTGACCTGCTCCTGCTTGTGTTAAGTAAAGTGAATTGGCTAAATCTTTACTGAACCCAAGCAAAAATATGTAACCTCAAGACTAAATAAATAACTTGAGGATTTGGGGTTACCCGTGTTTTCCTACTTGGATGGTCACAACTCCCAAGACTTGTAATTGTTGCATTGTCTCGAAAGATGGGTTTGTCCTGGGAAGACCATCCAAGTCCCCAAACCAACTGTTCTGTAACTCATCTTCCCCCTCCCTTCCAATTTCTGATCATGTTTGAACTTCAGCAAGGTAGAATTCCAAAAAGGAGTAATCCCACGATTTGCAAATCTGTTCCTTGAAATGAAAGTAATTAATTAAATTGCTACTTGTTTACTGGTACTCTGTCTCTGGTAGGCTCTAATCTGCTGAGGTTAGAGACTGGCTCTGTAAAAAAACAAACAACTATTAACATCAGGGATGTGATGCTATGACAATAAGTGAACTGGATTTAAGTGAGGATGGAGGGGCTGTGCAAAATCACCAGACTCACTTCTCCTCGGGAGTCATCTGGGTCCAGTAACCAGATATGGATCAGGAGGACTAGAGATGACTCTGGATGCTGTGAGAGACCTTGACCTTTTTAAGCTAGGGTCTTTAACGGATCTCAGTTTGACTGAGGCAATGCCCATTTGATGATTAAAATGAAGTAAAAAATAAATGAGGTTAAAAAATGGTCACTTAAACTTAACTCTTTTTTATAAAGGCTGCTCAAAGTTTATTAGTTTCTGTTGAGTATAAAGTAAACAAAGTTACTGAGGGTGCTGGAAAGCACATAGATAATTCAAATAGTATGGTGTGGTGCCTTTTACTTGATTTTTCATGTTTTGTTTTCTTTCCTTTATTAAAAAACCCCCCACACAACTCTACACTTAAGCAGCATAGGTTGGGAGAGATGGGATAAATGGGCTCTGATAAAACATTTCAAAATCCAGGGGAGCAGCAAGGAGGGTACTGCCACTCATGCAGAAGGTCTAGAGCTGGTTTTACTGATCTCACTGACCATGCTACTTCCTCTTGGCCACGGGCCTCCAGGTGATTGTGCCAAGAGCAACCTGGAAAGTTCCTGGAATCTGGGGATTCCAATGCAGTTGTCATGAATGGATACTCAACTTCCCGAAAAAGAAGCCAGAACAGAAACAATTATAATTTATATTCACTCTGAACCAATCAGGATTCAAACAACAACCAAGCAGAGCTTGGTCTGGGACCTGTTGTTGGCTGATCAGTGAGAGCCAGATTTGGGACCTGTAAATCCCACAATATCTTGCCAGGTGGCAGGTTTCAGTGATCAAAATTTATATTCCTTTGGGCAGAGGACTGCAGGTGGACAGAAAGATACTAAAAATTAATTCCCTTCAAACATCTATTCTTAATTGTTGAATTCTTTTTGTATCCTGATATGCTGCAGCACAATAAACTAGCTAATCATCTCAGTTTTAGATCCTTCATTAGTCTTATAATTTTACTATCCATGCCTTTATCTAAATTACAGAAAATATGTAAAATTAGCACAGAGAATGAAAAGAATCTTTCCAAAAAGAAAAAAGATGAGATCGTTAACCAGGAATCAGAAGACTGGAAACCAAATTACTTAGATAAGAGCAGTCTTAACCTTCCTTGAGAGTTTTGCACAAATTAAAGTTCAATTTTTTTTCCTGAATATACTAAATGTCATAAGGCATTTTCAAGTTTCCCTTCAGATTTGAGCCAAATCAACCAAGTTAATTCAAAATACATCTTAAAAAGTTATTTCTAACTAAATGTATGTAAGGAAGGGATGATAGATATTGTGTCTTCTTAGTAAATACAGCAGATTTTTCTTTAAAAAAAAAAAAAGATTTAGAGGCAGCTAAGTGGCACAGTGAATAGAGTACTGGTCCTGGGGTCAGGAGGACCTGAGTTCAAATCCAGACTCAGACACTTAATAATTACCTAGCCATGTGACCTTGGGCAAGTTATTAAACCCCATTTCCCTAAAGAATTAAAATTTAAAAAAAATGTTTTTAAAAAAGCTTTCATTTTTTTCCAATTATAACCAAGGACAGTTTTCAACATTCATCCTTTTGCAAGTTTTTGAGTTTCACATTTTTCTACTACCCTACCTTCCATTCCCTCTCTCATGACAGTGAGCAATCTGATATAAGTTGTACATGTACAATCATGTTTAAGTATTTCTGTACTAGTTAGTTGTGGAGGAAGAATTAGAATTGAGGGGAAAAACCATATAGTACAATATTTCATCAACAAAAAAATTTCTTCATGTTAAGGTTTTAAAAACATTACATAGTATTATCTTATATAACTATCATACTATTTTCCACACTATTGTCAGTTCAAACATATTCCCATATGTATTTTCTTTTAAATCTCTGTAAACTCTTAGGAGGTCAAAGATAGTGTCCTTTATGCTATATTTCATCATTTATTTTATGTTGTGTATCACTGACTCAAGAAATGTTCAGTAATTACATAATTATAAAAAGATTACAATTCCATCCAACCAGAAGAACACAGAGACAATTTTAACCTTATCAAAATTAACTACAGAAAAAGTTTTCTTGGAACTGGTTTATAAAGTTTCCTTTATACTGTCTACAAAATTTTAAACCCTATTTTTACCATTTTAGTATAGTTTTTTCTTTCACTATTACTATTTCATCTTTGATATAGAGGTTACTTTACATAGAGGCAACTTCATGCGATATAATAAAAAACACTGATATAATTTCCTATACACTATTTTCAAGAGAAATTTTTAATAGTACATTTTGACCAAGTCTCCTCCTAATACCTAGGCTTCATTAATAAAATGAGATCATAATGGCATAATGGCAAGAAGTGCCATTATCATTTGATGACAAAAACTGAACCCTATAAAGTTTGAAGGACAACAGAATCATATTTCATGAGGAAAAAATGAGAAACAAAGTTGTAAGGAAAGGCTCAACCTAAGAGGAAAAAAGAGAAGGAAGGAAGGAAAAGTTAAGAGGAGTAAGAGGAAAATAGTTTCATATCTCAACTTAGAATAAAACGATTCATTTAACTATCTATAGCTAAATCAAATGGGTAGCAACTTCTCAAATTTCTTCAAAATATGGCATATTTTTTCTAGCAAAGGTAGACTCACCCATTCAAAGTCACCTCAGCCAGAGCCTTCTCTTTCAAGTCAAATGCAAGATATCAGGACATTATAGTGGGTTTTTTTGTGGTTGCCCTTCATTTTTTTTAAAGATTTTATTTATTTTGAGTTTTACAATTTTTCCCCTAATCTTACTCCCCCACCCCCACCCCCCAACAGAAGGCAATTTGCCAGTCTTTACATTGTTTACAGTGTATACATGGTATACACTGATCCAAATTGAATGTGATGAGAGAGAAATCATATTCTTAATGAAGAAACATGAAGTATAAGAGATAGCAAGATCAGACAATAAGATATCAGTTTTTTTCCCTAATAAGTTAATAGTCCTTGGTCTTTGTTCAAACTTGACAATTCTTTCTCTAGATAAGATGGTATTCTCCATCGCAGATACCCCCCAAATTGTCCCTGATTGTTGCATTGATGGAATGAGTGAGTCCATCAAGGTTGATCATTACCCCCATGTTGCTGTTAGAGTGTACAATATTTTTTCTGGTTCTGCTCATCTCGCTCAGCATCAGTTTATGCAAATTCCTCCAGGCTTCCCTGAATTCCCATCTCTCCTGGTTTCTAATAGAACAATAGTGTTCCTTGACATACATATACCACAGTTTGCTAAGCCATTTGTCAATTGAAGGACGTTTAATTGATTTCTTCTTTGCCACCACAAACAGGGCTACTATGAATATTTTTGTACAACTGATGTTTTTACCCTTTTTCATCATCTCTTCAGGGTATAGACCCAATAGTGGTATTGCTGGATCAAAGGGTATGCATATTTTTGTTGCCCTTTGGGCGTAGTTTCAAATTTCTCTCCAGAATGGTTGGATGAGTTCACAGCTCCACCAACAGTGTAACAGTGTCCCAGATTTCCCACAACCCTTCCAACAATGATCATTATCCTTTCTGGCCATATTGGCCAGTCCTGAGAGGTGTGCGGTGGGTGGTACCTCAGAGGAGCTTTAATTTGCATTTCTCTAATAAGTAATGATTTAGAGCAATTTTTCATATGACTATGGATTGCTTTGATCTTCTCATCTGTAAATTGCCTTTGCATATCCCTTCACTATTTGTCAATTGGGGAATGGCTTTTTTAAATTTGACTCAGTTCTATGTATATTTTAGAAATGAGTCCTTTGTCAGAAACATTAGTTGTAAATATTGTTTCCCGGTTTACTACATTTCTTTTGATCTTGGTTACAGTGGTTTTTGTCTGTGCAAAAGCTTTTTAATGTAATTGAAATCATCTAGTTTGCTTTTAGTGATGTTCTCCATCTCTTCCTTAGTCATAAACTGCTTCCCTTTCCATAGATCTGACAGGTAAAACTAGTTCTTGATCTTCTAGTTTGCTGATAGTATTGTTTTTTAAAGACATTATAGTGTCAACAATTAAATGTTTATTTTCCCTTTTCTTCCTCTTGTCTTCAGAAAAAATGAACAATTTCCTGGACACATAGACTGTATCCAAACTTAACCTTGGAGATTTACCCTGACAATGAATTAGATGCTCTGTGTAAACAGTTTCCTTATGAACTGCCTGCTTCTAATTCAATCAAACCAATGGGAAACATGAGCAGTAAACAAAATTAGAGTTCATGCAAGAAGCTCATCATTCTAATTGGAAATCAGAAATAATTTTCTAAAAAAAGACACCAAGAGTTTTTCCATAGGAAATGGTTTTAGAAGAGAGTTAAATCACATTATTTAACATTCCACAAGTCAGCACAGAGAAAATTTAAGGTTAAAAGAAAATGTTTATACTCCCACTTTACAAAAACTATGTTAAAGATTTTCAGGCAGTTCTGATTAATGGGAATATTTACAAGAAAAAAAAGAATTTCATAATATTTTAGGTAGTCTGGAAATAGGTTCATATCAAAAATCAATTTTCATTAAAATTCTATTGTATTCTAAATATGAAATGTTCACAGAATTTTTTTAACTTAATATTAGTAGGTGAGAGATCTGATATCATATTCTAAGGTCGCTCTGTTCAATTAGTGTTGGCAGCAGTAAAGATCAGACAACTGATTAATCTCATTTTATTTATTTTACTGTCAAGGATCTTTCACCAAAGGGAGACCTTTTGGTGAAGAATTACCTCCTCCTTTGTAAATCTCGACATTTCTATAAATTTTCAATCTTACTTGCTCTGGACTTAGAGTTTAAGTGACTTGCTCCATGTCACACATATTTTTAAGTGTCAGAGAAAGAAACTTAATCCAAGTTTTCCTGATTCTAAGTCCAGTACTCAATATACTATAAAATTCTGCCTCAATCTTATTTTTTATTTTAATTTATTTAAAACAAAAATATATTTTTTAAAGATTTTATTTATTTTGAGTTTTACAATTTTTCCCCTAATCTTACTTCCCTCCTCCCCACCTCCCACAGAAGGCAATTTGTCAGTCTTTACACTGTTTCCATGGTATACATGGATACAAATTGAGTGTGATGAGAGAGAAATTATATCCTTAAGGAAGAAACATAAAGCATAAGAGATAGCAGGATCAGACAATAAGATATCAGTAAAACAAAAAAAAAAGTATTTTTTAAAGTATTTACACACTGAATTCAATTTAACAACTACTTATTAAATGCCTACTAATGCAAGGCTTGTTTCAAAGAACCATTTCTCTGTCAATGACTCATTGTATGGTCAAGAAAACCAATATTACTTTTAGACCCAAAATTGAGGGCTTTGTATATTGACAAGTTTTCTATTGATTATATTTTCTTTTATTTGAGGGTGAGTCAAAACTTGTAGTGCTGTTTAAAGCTAATTAAGCTTAAAATTGTATATTGCTCAAATTAGAGTTAAAATGAAAAGAAATAATATTTTGATTATAATACAAATTTCAAGTTACTCCAGGAGCAATACTTAAGTTATTTGATGAGGGAAATATTCCAAAAGAATAAAAAAAGACATAAAAAATTAATGACATAAATACTTGATTTATTACTGTACAAAATCTTTTGGAGAATGAAACCATTAGAATAGGCAAACTTTAACAGATGATTTTCTATATCTTTATGTTCTCATAAGTGTCTGAAAGGAGTAAAGGAGTCTGTCATTTTACTCATTTCAGAAAAGGATTTGCAAACCATGATACCTACCAACACTCTGAGAGAGGTCTTTCTCTGACCAGAAGTTGGACTCTACCCTTTGGTCTCCAAAAGATTAACCTGAGTCTTATCTTGCCAGAGTCCCAAGTCATCATGGATTTACCAACAATTACCAAACCCTTCTACCTCCTTTTTGAGTGGGATGATCAAAAATGTGTATAGTTCCAAATATATGTGTAGTTTCCCCTCATTGGGGTGAAAGTTTGAAGATGGACACTGTTTTACTTGCTGGTATTTATATCCCCATTAAAAAAAAAAATGTAAGCACTTAAATACTTTTGCAGTTACTCATTTATTTGGACCCAATGCAATTCCGAAGATTCTTTCTGAACTAGTGTTTTATATATGTGATAAAATTAGACAATTCCTATTCCCAATGGGCAACAAAACTGTGCATACCCTTTGATCCAATAATACCACTACTGGGTCTATACCCTGATGATGGAAAAAGGGCAAAAACATCACTTGTACAAAAATATTCATAGCAGCCCTGTTTGTAGTGGCAAAGAATTGGAAATCAAGTAAACGTTCTTCAATTGGGGAATGGCTTAGCAAACTGTGGTATATGTATGTCATGGAACAAGCCTGGAGGGATTTACATGAACTGATGTTGAATGAGATGAGCAGAACCAGAAAGACATTGTACATCCTAACAGCAACATGGGGGTGACGATCAACATTGATGGACATGATCATTCCATCAGTGCAACAATCGGGGACAATTTGGGGCTATCTGCAATGGAGAATATCATGTATCCAGAGAAAGAAAGAATTATGGACTTTGAACAAAGACCAAAGACTATTACCTTTAATTTAGGGGGAAAACCCTGATATCTTATGGTGTAATCTTGCTATCTCTTATACTTTATGTTTCTTCCTTAAGGATATGATTTCTCTCTCTTCACATTCAATTTGGATCAATGTATACCATGGAAACAATGTAAAGACTGGCAAATTGTCTTCTATGGGGGGGGGCGGGGAGAGAGGGAAGCAAGATTAGGGGGAAATTGTAAAACTCAAAATAAATAAAATTTTAAAAGGAAAAAAAAAGAAGTGCATAAGCCTCAGCACATTGTCAACAGGTTTGAAGACACACCAAAGTTTGAGAACCCCTGCTTTAAATCAAAAGCTGAATTAGAACCTACCAAATGAATAAACTCATCTCTCTGTAAAGTTAAAAAAAATTATATAATTCTGACTTATATGACTAAGTAAATATATTTTTCAATTTTTCACTCAATATTGCCATCTAGAAAGGTTTAAAATGTTCTTTAGTGTTATGTAGTATGTCTAATATAGAGGTTAAACAAAGGAAACAATGCTCTATTGATAGTAAACTTCTATTCTTGGATAATATTATAGTAATTTCATTGAGCCTTAGGACTCTCCCTAGTGACATCTACAATAATATGAAGAAAGGACTAAGCATTTTCACTAAAAATAGGAGAGGATGAAAAATGTTTATTACCCAAAATATGACATACAGATAGAAAAACAACTCCTCGAGTTAGACTATGAAAATTACAGGGCAGCCCAAAAAACTTTAAGCTTTAATAGCTTACAATGGCACTAAATCTTTTAGGATCCTTTGTATCTATTTTGGATATTGCACTGAAGATAAATATGGAATTAGGCCCATGACTGAATAGTATGAATTTGGCCTGGATTGCTTTTGTGAATAATCAGTACTTTTCAACCTGCTTGAGACAGAAAAAATTCATGTTTTTAATATTAATATTTTCATATAGGTGCTATACAGATTTTAATTATAGAATATCATATAATCCAAGGGGAATAAAAGTTACAAGAGACTTATGATGGGAAGATACTAGAGCATATTAACAAATGACTACTGTATTTGAGAAATGGAATTAAAAAATACAAGATATGTACAATTTGAAAGGAGTTGTGATTAATCATGTATGAAGAATTAAGACCCCCAAAATGATACGTATCCCTGAAACCACAGACATAATTAAAGAAGAAGGGAAAAAACACACAGGGTAAAGCTCTTATTCCCTGGGCTAGATCTTCTGTGGACAAATCAAAGGAAAAATATAGATAAGGATTATATAGGATGAGAAAGAATGAAGGAAGTAAAATCTGGGGAAATACATTATTGAAATCATATTTTCTTTGAATTCTTTGAATGTAGGAACTGTTTTACTTCATCCTTCTATTTCCCTTACTGATAAACCTGAAGGTTTAATATCTATGAACCGAATAGAAGTAGGATCTCACAGGTAGTGTCTCAAGGAGTGAACAATTCCCTCATCCTCCCTTACCTAAGAGAAACTCTGTTAGATAAAAGGATGTGATTAAGCTGATCCTCACAGTGAGAATGCTGAAAGTTTAGTTACCATGAGTACATGAAATACATGCACTGTGTATTACTTTAGCATGATCTTTGAAGAGACAGTATAAACTGTGAGCTGCTGGTTCACTCTGACTGAATGTGACTAATTGTAGATAAGCTGGCAAATTTAAATAAGCATTCCCTTTTGGGCATTCCCAACGATTAGATATATGGTATATGTGAACAGACAATGGCCAATGCACATCCCAGCATAGAAGGAGCATAAATCAAATCAAAGGTAGGTAAGTAGTTTTGAAGACAGAATACTAGACTTGAATCAGGAAGACTTAAGTTCAAATCTAGCTTCAGATACTTAGAAACTGTGTGACCCTAGGTAAGACACTTCATTTCTCTCAACTTCATTTTCCTCATCTGTAAAATGGGGGTAAAAATAATATCCACCTTATAGGGTTGATCCACCTTACAGGGATCAAACAAGATAAGCTATGAAAACTGCTCTGTAAACTATCAAACATTATATAAATGCAATAATCATTTTTATTATTAATAATAACACAGTAATACACTTCTATAACATATCAGATACTGGGATAAGGGCTAGTGATACAAAGAAAGGCAAAAGTCAATCTCTGCTCTCAAGACTAATTACATACTAAACCCTGCTTTGTGGAAGAACAGGGGATGGGATGGGAGTGTTGGGGACAAGTGTGCATAGGGCTTGTTCGATAGACAATTGAGGCCTACATGTGTAGCAGCTGAAATAAGAGAAAACACTGGCTCCAAAGTCAGTCCTCATGATAGCAATATTGGTGACAATGGTCACAAAACTCATATAGATAAAATATTTGGGTTGGTTCAGTTCTCAGTCTTTAGTAGTTAGCCAAGGGGCAAGGGGAAGGTCTGTGAAAAACTCTTTAAGAATAAGAAGCATATCTCTGAGGTACCACCTCACACCTCTCAGACTGGTCAATATGACCAAAAAGGACATGATCATTGTTGGAAGGGTTGTGGGAAATCTGGGACACTAATACATTGTTGGTGGAGCTGTGAACTCATCCAACCTTTCTGGAGAGCAATCTGAAACTACGCCCAACAGGCAACAAAAAATGTACATACCCTTTGATCCAGCAATATCACTACTCAGTCTATACCCTGAAGAGATGATGAAAATGGGTAAAAACATCACTTGTACAAAAATATTCATAGCAGCCCTGTTTGTGGTAGCAAAGAATTAGAAATCAAGTAAATGTCCTTCAATTGGGGAATGGCTTAGTAAACTCTGGTATATGTATGTCATGGAACACTACCAGAAGGGATGGGATTCAGGGAAGCCTGGAGGGATTTGCATGAGCTGATGCTGAGCGAGATGAGCAGAATCAGAAAAACATTGTACAACCTAACAGCAACATGGGGGGGTGATGATTAACTTTATTGGACTTGCTCATCAGTGCAACAATCAGGCACAATTTGAGGCTGTCTGCAATGGAGAATACCATCTGTATCCAGAGAAAGAATTGCCAAGTTTGAACAATGACCAAGGACTATTAACTTTAATTTAGGGAAAAAACTGACATCTTATTGTCTGATGTTGCTATCTCTTATACTTTATGTTTCTTCCTTGAGGATATAATTTCTCTCTCATCACATTCAATTTGGATCAATGTATACCATGGAAACAATGTAAAGACTGGTAAAATGCCTTCTGTGGGGGGTGGGAAGTAAGATAAGGGGGAAAATTGTAAAACTCAAAATAAATAAAATGTTTTAAAAAAAAGAATAAGAAGCAATACAGATCCAAGAGTGCCTAGTATAGTGTCTGACACAGAGTAAATGTTTGTTGAATGAGAATTCTGACAAGCTGAAAAGATTCAGGAACCAGTTGAGGAACTAGATTCAGGAACTAATAGGAGAACTATGCATTTGGATCTAGCATGATACTTAACAACTTACTTGTACTTGGTATCTACTAAGTGATTAGGGTTTTCCAAAAGTAACTGAATTATAATAAATGATAATAAGAGTCTCACTAACACCAAACTATAGATACTGAATTAAATTAGCATGCAGCTTTGCTTCTCTTCAATTTTTTAAAAATGGATAAGACAAAATGATTAATGGAAAAATGGTTGACAAGTCTTAACAATTTATGAAAAATTTCAAGCAGAGTTGATTAGGTGTGCAAAGAAATTGTTTTAGTCTGGTGATAGAAGCCCTTGTACCAAAACATCAAGTCAGATAGGTGTGAAATTCAGTAATCCATAAATCAACTACATTTATTTAGCAACAACTATGTGCCAGTGTCTGTCCTAGGAGCCTAGGGATACAAGTACAAAGAATGAAACAATTCCTATTCACAAAAGAGCTTATATTCTAATACAGATAATAAGCACATCAATAATTATACAACATAAATATAAAGAGAATAAACACAAAGCAGTTAAATATAAACAAGGTAGTTTGGGAAGGAGGAACTAACATTGGAGGAGGGAGGGATCAGAAAAGACTTAAGGCAGAAGACAGTGCTTAACTTTCTCCTTACAGGAAAAAATGGGACTCTGAGGTAAGGAAGAGTGCATTCCAGAATTTTAGATGGCTAATGAAAAGATACAGAGATGGGAGATGTTACGTTATATGTGAAAAACAGAGGAAAGCCAGTTTGTTTGCTCACAAAGTGCAGGAGGGGGAGTAATGTCCAATGAGGTTGGAAGGATAAAAACAGAGATTACATTTCATACCAAAGCCAATAGAATAGGCAAGATTGAGGTCCACTAGTCTTCTGAAGTCTTTCATTATTTATCAGGGAAAAATCCATTCCTTTAACCATATTTGTGTATGTATTCTTACATATATATATGTACACATATTTGAATATGTGTACATATATATATATATATATATATATTTACTTTCATCCTTAACACCAAATAAAAGAAAAATTTCTATATACATTATATAAGAGAAAATTACTCATGAAATTGAATCCCCATAATTTAGTCCATTTTTCTTTTTAAGTTTATAATAAATGTTATATGTAACTTTCAAAACTGATTTCCTTTCCTTTCAGGCTTTCCTTCTGTTCTCTTTTGAAGGTACAGAAAAACCTATTTCCACCTTCCTTCTTACCTATATTCCTCCAAAATGAAAAATGGGGGGGGGGGGAAGAAAGCTTTATAACAAATGTTCACAATCAAACAAAACAAATTTCCATATTGGTCATGTCCAAAAATTCATGTTTTATCCTACACCTTGAGCCCATCATTTATTTCTATGTCAGGTGGTGGGAAGTTGATCTCTTCATTGTTTCTATATTCATGCTTGTTCATTGTATTGTTCAGAGTTCTTTAGTCTTTCAAAATTATTTTCCTTTACAATTTTAATTATTATATAAATTATTCCCCTGGTTTTGCCTACCTCACTCTGCATCAGTTCATGAAAGTCTTCCCAGATTTCTTGGAAACTATAGCTTTTGTCATTTATTTTGGGTAATAATATTTCATAATATTGATATACCATAATTGGTTTAGCTGTTTCCCAACTGAGAGGTACCTCTTTAACTTCTACTTTTTTTTTGCTATATTTTTTCTTTAAAAGTTGATATAAATATTTTTGGACATTTGTGTCATTGGTCTTTTTTCTGATTTCTTTAGGGTATATATCTAGTGATGGTATTGCTGGGTTAAATGGCACGAATGGTTGAGTGACTTTAAATCAAAATTGTTTTCTAGAATTACTGGACCAATTCACAGATGAAACACAGGATTCATGTGTTTGATTTCCCAAAGTCTCATTTTCCTTTTCGACCAGATGTTCCAATCTGATGAAAGTGAAGTAGAATTTCAGAGATCTTTAAGCTGTCTTTGTCTAATTATTAATATTTTAAAGTAACTTTTCATAAGATTGTTGATAACTTGAATTCAATCTTTTGAAAAATTTCATCTTCTTTGATCATGTATTTATTGAGTAATGGATCAAGTTTCAATAAATTTGAATTAGTTCCTTGTATATCTTGGATATGAGTTCTTTATCAGCAAAAAAAAAGATTTTTCCCCCTTATTTGTTTTCCCTTTTAGGTTAATTGCATTGGTCTTGTTCGTGGAAAACTTTAATTTTATGAAATAAAATTATCAGTTTCAATTTCTCTAATCTTCTCTAACCTTTCTTGATTATGGACAGACAAATGTTCAAATGATGTCATCCCAGGCACTGTCTTTTATATTCATTAACAAATCACAGGCATGATGAGGAAAAAGTTATAGAAAATAACAGAATTCTGTCTTCTACAGAGATCTCTCCAGATCAAGAAACAGACATGTCAATAGTAGTCACTTCTGCCTTCTTTACTAACACTCCAAATCAGTAAGTAAGGAATCAGCATAGTACAAAGGATAGAGCACTGAGGACCTTCATTCAAATCCCACCTTGGATACTTGCTACCTCTCTGTTATTGTCAAGAGAACTTCGTCTTTAGGCTTTAAGAGGCTGGACTAGATGATTTCTGAGGTTCCTTCCAACTCCAGATTTATGATCCTATCCTGGTATTTGTCTTTCCAAGTTTTTAAAACAAGTTGATGCTTTGCAAAGCAAAATTATTCTCTATTGAGACTTCCTTTCTATTACAAGAGTTTGCTTTTAGATGAGAGTGGAGACTATGACTAAACAAAGAAATCTGACTAGCTATGCTTTGTAGCCCTTGTTTAAACTTTGAGGAAGTCCATGAGTGCTTGTTGGGGCAAATGAGTTGGTAACCATGACAGTACAAGAAGTTGCCAGATTACAAATAGGTTCCAAAAAGTCCTAAATTAAGCCTAAAGTTTGAAATTTTCAAAGCATTTTCCCATAAAAACAATATTATCTATGGTAAATTACATTGCCAAACTAACCTACAAATTCACATTTTTTAAAAATTTTATTTAAGTCAATGGGGTTAAATGACTTGTCCAAGGTCACACAATTAGGCAACTATTAAGTATCTGAGACCAAATTTGAACTCAGTTTCTCCTGACTCCAGGGCTGTATTCTATGCACTGCACCACTGAGCTGCCCCACAAATGTGAATTTAACCAAAAAATAAACATAAAGTAGAGTACAACCATGAAATGTGGTATGAATAATGGATGGAGAACTGGCCTCAAAGTAAGGGAGACCTGTCTTGTCTCTCACACATATCCTAGTTGTGCATATCACTTAATCTCTTAGGGCCCTAGCATTGCTCCCTTGTTTTTCTAAACTTAACAAACAACAAGTAAAATGAGCACATAGCATAACAAAAGGAAGATTGTACATGAAAGTCTGAGTCTCTCTATACCTTATATTTCTTTTAAAAATATAATAAATTATACACATAATTTTCAAAATTCTGATCGACTGTGATTCTTTCTAGACTTTCTTCTATTCTCTTCTGTTCATTATAGAATATTTCAGTGATCTTTATTTTTCTGTACTTTTTCTTGCTTTGGGGGGGGGACTTATTTATCCCTGGCCTTCTTTTCCTTCCCATTTTCCTTCTAAACTTAAAAAAGTGAAATAAAAAATCATTCATATTAAAGTGAAACAAATTCCCATAATAATCATGTCTAAAAATGCATGTCTCATTCAACATCTTGAGTTCAATTCTCTGTTCAAGAGGTAGACTTTTTTGTTGGTCCTCTGGAATCATGGTTGTATTGTGTGGATCAGAGTTTTATATCTTTCAAAGTTTTTTTTTTCAAAGTTGTTTTTTATTGTATTAAGTTGCTCCCCTGGTTCTGCCTACTTCATTCGGTATCAGTTTTTATAGTTCTTCCCAGCTATTATATATATTATTTCTTAGGTTCAATAATATTCCATTATATTCATGTGATATGATTGTTTAATCATTCCCTCAAATGATGGAACTCCCCTTTAGTTTCCACTCCTTTGTAGAAAGCAACAACAACAACAAAAAAGTTGCTTTCCATCTTCCTTTAATCTTTCTAGGGTCTAGTTCTAGGCACTCTCTAATATTATAAATTTCCAGAGTGGTGATGACTTACGTGGAAAGAGGGAATTTCCTTATCTGAGATTTCCCTATGCAAGTGAAATGAAAGATATAGTCTTCCTAATCTCTATAGTAGAATCAGCAACTATCAAAAGCATAGAATCATAGTTTTGTAATAATTCAAACAATATATCAATTTGTATTAAGAAACAAGTACATCGAAAATGATGATGATGACAGCGGCTAGCATTTATATAGCACTTTTATGGGTCAAGCACTGTGCTAAGTGCTATACAAATATTATCACACTCATTCCTCACAACAACTTTGAGAGGTAGGTTCTATTAATATCTCCATTTTGCAGTTGAAAACACTGGAGCAAACAAAGGTTAAAAGACTGGCTCAAGGTCACACATATAGTAAGTACCTAAGGCAAGAGATGAACTTGGGTCTTCTTGACTCCAGACCCAGTGCTCTATTTACTATTCTACCTAAGGTTCCCAAGGATGTTGAAGATTAAGTAATATGAATTGGGTAAACTCTATGTCACAAGATATTGGAAGAGGACAAGTAATAGGTGCAAATTATCCATGACAATCCTTTCCCGACTACACAGAGAACTACTTCTAAACCAGCACAAAGGATGAACAAGGTTGCTTCTAATATTCAATTTGAATAAAATATTGTTAACAAATTTCTTTAAGGTTATTATTTTGGATGCTGTAGTGCAAAGGAGAAGCAAAAAAGGGCAAGTATTTACTGTACACAGTCATACTACATGTTGACTAAACTACATGCCACACTAATTCACATAAAAACAAAAACCAAAAAACAGAGGTTACTTAGAGAGGTGAGAAGAGATGTTACTGAGCTATCAAAAGCAATTTTTGAGGTTTCATTTCATAGAATGCAAAAGCCTGTGGATTACATGAATAAACAAAGATTCCCACAATTGTTTCAGATCAAGATTGTGAGGTAAGGTAGTGTATCTATTCAGATCTTGGATAGATCTGGTTTTAATATTAACTTGGTTTCAAGAGGGAGACTTTTGCAACATACCATTCTAAGGGGAAATTGTGATTACCTGAATTAGATGCCTGAGTTGGCACACTATTATAGAAACTTTCCTTGAACTGCTCCTAGGCAGCCAATTCCAGAGAAAGTTTTCTGGTCTGTTCTTTCAGACAGTAGCTTTCCAGTAGATTGCTAATATGATGTATCAGAAGGCATTTCAATCCTGAAGCTGGCTTCTTTATTGGTTTTCATGGCTCTTACTCCCTTCACTTTTTTTTTTCTGATTTACTTCATGATGTTAGCCAAGCTATCAAATTCTTATTTTCCAAGATCATTGTCTTGTCACATATCTTTGACTTAATGTTTTCATTGCTTCAAAAAGGGACTATTTTTTTTTGTTCTCATGTCCTAGGACCACTACTAGGGAGTTATTTGTATTTTTATTTTTTAAAATGAAAAGCAGAGAGGGAAAATTTGATAATTCTGTTCCCCATTTTTTACTATCTTTTTACTGTACTTGGTATAGTATGACCTGTTCTTCAGTGTTTGAGTTTACAGACATGGTATTCAATTCAATTCAATGAGCAATTATTCCCTACTAGTCAAATGCAAGGCATGTATTGGGGAAACACAGATAAATATAAGAGTCTGCCTTCTTCCTTGGGAAGAGTTTAGATTTCACTCAGGATGGTGATAGAGATAATCAAACACTGACAAGGGGAAGGGCTAGTTCATGGAGAAAGTGGCTATAGGGTTGAGTCTTTAAGGCAGATGAGGATTCTGAGAAGGAGGAATGAGTAGGGAAATATATTCCAGACTTGTATAATGGACCTAGAGAAATATAAATCTAACATTTCTCTTTTGACTTAAAGGTTAAGTAAAAAATGAAATAAAGAGAACACCCTTAAATTACTTTTTTTTTTTTTAGGTTTTTGCGAGGCAAATGGGGTTAAGTAGCTTGCCCAAGGCCACACAGCTAGAATTATTAAGTGTCCGAGACCAGATTTGAACTCAGGGCTTTACTTTTAAAGGGCAGCGAAGTGGCGCAGTGCATAGAGCAACAGCCCTGGAGTCAGGAGTACCTGAGTTCAAATCTGGCCTCAAACACTGGCTTTAGGCAAGCTAATTAACCACATTGCCTTGAAAAAAAATTAATTTTTTAAAATCAAAAATATTTTTCTTGCTCTGCATTTCATGAAATGAATATATAAATTTAATTTTTAACACGTTTATGTCTCTCAGCCTCACTTGTCTTTGATTACTCTAAGAGTCAGCTCTTTAAGAGTCACCTCAGTGGAGGTGTTACCAAAGAAGGTGTACAATAGGTCTAATTTTATGGACCATTTTATTTATTCTGTCCAATTCTATCTTCATCTCTGAAATCTAACATGTTCCAGATGCCATTCCTAATTTCTATTTGCTCCCAACAAACCTTTCTTTCTTTTTATGATTGCACTGACATTATATCTTAAGGGAAAAACCCTTTTTAAAAGATCAACTTTATTTCTCTATAAGCTACACTGTTGGGTTTACTATTCCCAACTGCAGTTTTTTCCTTCTGTTTTTATAAACTACAATCTATCAATATCTGACAAAACATTTAAAAGGGAACTTCTATTCTCATTTTTGATTTTCCAATCAAATTACACTCTGCTTAAATTGAGCAGAATTTGACAGAAACCTCAAGTCTAAATCTGGGAAAAAACCATATGGCACAGAGGACATTTGGTACTTTTTCAAAATGTTAAAATGCATTGGTGTTCTATGTTCTCAAAGTGAATCCTCATAAGGTGATTTCCAAATGTTTTCCACAGCATGATAAACAATAAAAAATTAACTCAAAATGCATTTTAAATCTATAAAATCATAATATCAAGCTAGTAAAGGAGATAAGATTTTCTGTTCCTCAAAACAACTGTGTTCTATTTTGTCTGTGAATATCCAGCACCTAGCACACAAAGCCCTGTATGTAGTAGATGCTTAATAAATGTTTGCTGAACTACATATACTCAACAAGTGTATATTAGAAATTAAACCTTCATAGTGAAAATTTCAACGATTCCATTTACTTAGGAGAATGATAAGACCCCTTGAAGCTGACAAGCAGTAGCCACTAGGTCACAGATTTTGAGTACTGTAATTACAGCTTTAACCGACTAAGCAGTGAAGCAGCAGGAGTTAAGACACTTAAGATTTAAAATTCAAGGTAGCTTGCTAACTGTAGGATTCAAAGGCAATTTGTGGTTCAATTCACAATGACAGCTGCATTCTCTAAGTAACACTGATAATGAGCCTGGAAAATTTGACAAAGACAAGAAAGAATAGGAGATGAAATCAAATGCAAGTGAGAAAACATGCTGAAGGAAACTTATTTAACTCCTCCTAGTAGGTTTCCCGATGTGCTTATTACAGTTTTGAAATATGATACTCAGTAATAGTAGAGTACAAAGTACACTCAACCAATTTTTTCAATCACTGAAATAATTGTGAAGAACACATGCTTACCGGGCAAAATAGCCTTGTCTCCGTTCCTTCTTCTCTTCCTTGGTGTCCATGGTGCCTAGTCAAAAGTGCAAAGTGAGTATATGGGAAAGTCCTTTTTTAATCAGAGCTTCATATCCCTGGAGAAATAAAAACAAAGACAAACAACACAAATGTAAATGAATGTGCTCATAACTGCCAATATCAGGAAGAAAGCAGTGTAAGCCCCATGATAAATATAAACTTTAACCAGGAAACACAGGTCATGTGGTACAGATATAAAATGTTAACTCCATGTAAAATACAAATCATATTAGGAGTTAAACTTGACAAAACTTGACAAAAGAACTCTTTCAAAAATTGGTCACAATAAGAACTATCAATTTGTACTGACTTTACAATTTAGAATTTAAATCCTACATTTGCCACCACACTTTATGACTAAAGAACAGTACATAAAATAACTGATAAGGATATGCCCTCAAGAACTAAATAAAATCAGTATTATATTTGATCATTAGACTAACCACAAATGCAAATATCTAACATCAATTTTCAAAACATGTTGTAATGGAAAAAAACATTAGATTTGGAGTCAGAGTATGTGGGTTCATATTCTGCCTCTTCTTCCATTTTACTAGCTGTTGGTCCTTTGGCAAGACATTTAATTTCTTGAGTTCTTCTGCAAAAGGAGGGAGTTGGAATAGATGGCCTCTTAGGACCCCTTGTATCTATGATCCTAAAATAAAAACCAGGACTCAGGAAAGGAAATCTGATGGATTCATTTTGTAAAAGATTGACCTTTTGTTCCTGCTAGCCAGAATTTATTATAAGGCATGTCCTATGGAAGAAGAATTTTGAAAGGCTGTTCTTTCTTTCACCATGTGATTCCTCTGCTTCAAAGACATCAGTGACTCCCTGGTTCCCTAATGCATCGTGTCTTAACACTTCTGCCTAGCATTTAAGGCCTTACATGATCTGATCTCAAAAATACATAAAATTCATTCCTTAACTCATTCAACAAGTATTTATTGAGTGGCCTACTATGTGCAAGACATGATCATAAGTGCTAGTACCATGAGACAAAAATTTTTCAGACAGTCCCTGACTTGAGGGAATTTATAATCTTGTACCTAAATAGTTACTAACAAGGTAGTCATATGAGTAGCACAACTAGATTTTTTAAAAAAGTTCAGTCCCCAATTGACAAATGGTCAAAGGATATGCAAAGGTAATTTACAGATGAGGAGATCAAAGCAATCCATAGCCATATGAAAAAATGCTCTAAATCTTAATTATTAGAGAAATGCAAATTAAAGCTTCTCTGAGGTACCACCTCACACCTCTCAGATTGGCCAATATGACCAGGAAGGATAATGATCATTGTTGGAAGGGTTGTGGGAAATCTGGGACACTATTACACTGTTGGTGGAGCTGTGAACTCATGCAACCCTTCTGGAGAGCTATTTGGAACTATACCCAAAGGGCAACAAAAATGTGCATACCCTTTGACCCAGAAATACCACTACTGGGTCTATACCCTAAAGAGATGATGAAAAAGGGTAAAAACATTACTTGTACAAAAATATTTATAGCAGCCCTGTTTGTGGTGGCAAAGAATTGGAAATCAAGTAAATGTCCTTCATTTGGGGAATGGCTTAGCAAACTGTGGTATATGTATGTCATGGAACACGACTGTTCTATTAGAAACCAGGAGGGTCGGGATTTCAGGGAAACCTGGAGGGATTTGCATGAACTGATGCTGAGTGAGATGAGCAAAACCAGAAAAACACTGTATACCCTAACAGCAACATGGGGGTGATGATCAACCTTGAAGGACTTGCTCATTCCATCAGTGCAACAATCAGGAACAATTTTGGGCTGTCTGCAAAGGAGAGTGCCATCTGTATCCAGATAAGTTGCTGTGGAGTTTGAACAAAGTTCAAGGACTATTCCCTTTAATTTAGGAAAAAAACAAATATCTTATTGTCTGATCTTGTTACCTCTTAGACTTCTTGTCTCTTCTTTAAGGATATGATTTCTCTGTCATCACACCCAATTTGGATCAAGGTACAAGATGGAAACAAGGTAAAGACTGACAGATTGCTTTCCGTGGGAGGGTGGGGGGAGAGGGAAGTAAGATTGGGGGAAAATTGTAAAGCTCAAATAATCTTTAATAAAAATAAATTTTAAAAAAGGAGTTCAGAGGGAGGGAGGGATTATATCTGGTTGAGAGGATTAGGAAAGTCTTCATTAACAAGGTACTACTTGAGTTAGTATTATAATGGGGTAAGATTTGTTTAGGGAATGACAAAAAGGACAGATTTTGATAGACTGAAGGCAGATAAAGAGATAACAACACAGAAAAGTTGGATCTAGATTGGTAGATAATTTAAGTAACCTACTCTTGTGAGCAACAGAAAAACATAGAAGGCTTTTAAGTAAGGGAGTGATATAATTTAAATTAATCTATCATGTAGGATGCAGCAGTACATATGTGAATATTTGTAAGTTTTTTTTTTTTTTTGTGTGTGTGTGTGTGTGTGTGTGTGTGTGTGTGTGTGTGTGACATGGTGGGAGACTGGAGCCAGAGATATTACTAATAAGTAGTAATATTATAGCACTCTAGGAAAAAGGTGAAAAGGGTCTGAACTCTGATGGTAGCAAAGAAAATGATGAAGAGAATCCAGAAACACTATAAACCAAACATATCTAAAGGAGAGTGACAGGAATCAATCAATCCACATTCATTACTAAGAACCTATTTTGTGATAAGAATGTTGAGATCAGAAATCATGCTATATTGACATATATTTTATATATATATATATATATACCTCCACACATAAATATGTATATGTACACATATATGCTGATATATATATACACGAAACTAATATATACACACACATATGTATGTGTGTATACATATATGTATATCAGTTTAAAGAACTGGGTATATTTAGACTGGAAAAGAGACAATTTGGAGGGGAAGGGAAATGTTAGTGTTATTTAATTATCTGAAGGAGCAGTAAGGTGGCAAAATGGATAGAATGCTAGGTCTGGAGTCAGAAAAAGATCTGTATTCAAATTGACCTCAAAAACTTATTAGCTGTGTTACCCTGGACAAACCATATAACCTTGTTTGCCTCAGTTTCCTCATCTGCAAAATGAACTGGAGAGGCAAATGGCAAACCACTCTAGTATATTTGTCAAGAAATTCCCAAAAAGTCACAAAGAATTAGACATGACTAAAAACAACCAAATAGCAGCCCAGCTAAGAGAGATGAAACCTGTGCTTAGTTCCAGAGAAGAAAACTAGAGCATTGGGTGGAAATAACAGAAAGCTGAATTTTGCACCATTCTTTCCTCCTGGATAATTTCTCCTTTCTGGGTTTATGTGACACTAATCTCTCTCCCAGTTTCTCTTCCTATCTCTCTAAATATTTCCTTTTCAGTCTCCTTTGCAAGTTCATCATCCATATAATGAGTCCTAACTGGGGTTGTCTTCCAAGGTTCTAAGTCCTCACATACTTCTCTTTCTACACACTCTCTTTTGATAAATTCATCAATCCCCATGGGTCTAATTATAATTTCTTTGCCAAAGTCTCACAGGTGCAGTCAGCTCCAGTATAATTAGGGTGTATGGAACAGTCACTCACTGTGTAATACCTCACACCTTTTACAGGGGCATGTAGATACCTACTCATTTTATGTACTGGTTTGCTCATTTTAATTTGCCCTCATACTACCAGGTCTGGTTCATCATGTGATGATATTCTAATGCCTTAGGATTCATGGTACTATATTGCTTAGAGGAAATATTAAACACTAATTTAGTACTTGAGCCCTCAACAATACATTCCTATTTGCACAGAGTCATCATGACACTTTTAGATTTTAAATATAATAATTTAGTTAATAATACAGTAAAAGAAATAACATCACAGGTACTCAAACATTAAGGTGGATGCATAAGTAATTAAAAACCTCACAATCCACACATAAACTTGGGTTGATATTATCCCATTAATGCACTACATGTCTGAGGGGAGATTGTGCATACACACACAGGGAAACCTGTTATATGAATAAGGAAATACCCTATGCTTAAGGGCAACTTACAAATCTGGAACTATAAATTCTGATGTCCTCTTTCATTATCAAAAACTGTATGTAAAAGTTCCTTTATGAGAATTTTTGTGGTTTGTTTTTTTTTAAGCAAGAACAATTGTTCAACAAGTTGAAAAATTCTTCCACTGGTGACCTGTGATATACTTGACTAATTCATCAGCATAAATCTCAGCCAAAATATTCAATTTACTAAACATCTTCCAAACAGTCCTTCTGCATAGCAGTCTTACTCAACAGCAACTGTAGTACCCATAACTGCCAACTTCAAGCTTAGCTGATGGAATTCTGAAATTTGTTTTTTCACCTATATCTTACTTTTTAAAATTTAACCTCCCAAGTCCTTTCTGTGAATGAAACCACCTTAGCATATAGTTAGTAACCAAATTCTCATTTTTCACTATATTTGTCCCTTAATAATCATGGAACATTTCTGATGTCCATATCATACTAAGATAACTGTCTAAGAACTCAGAACTCTGAGAGGACCTATACCCCAAGACAGCTTTAACTCAACAATTTATACCAGTTTTTTTTTCAAGGTTCACTGATGCATCATAATTGCCTATTTAGGAATTTAAAATTTTATGTCCCAAAGTTATCACAAATTCAAAATGCTTAAAAATAGAATTATTTTTATTGCAAGTCACCCCTTTTTCAAATTTCACTACTTTGGGTGAAAACACCACCATTTTCTAGTCTCCTGGGTTCATAGCTATGAGATGATCACCTCCAGGTGATGGTCAGATCTTCACATTTCAACCTCTATAACATCTCTTCTTCATACAGTTATCATTTTACTCACACAGTTATCACTTTAGTTCAGGTCCTCATCACCTGTCATATAGAATATTGTAATGGCCTCCTAATAGATCCTCATGCCCATTAGAGTAAATCCTCCACATTTCTACCAAAATGATTTTCCTTATATACAGATAGGACTCTACCACTCCCCTACTCAGTAAAATTAACAATCCTATTTTGCCTGTGGGGATAAAATATAAATTCCTCTGTTTAACTATTAAAGCCCTTCACAATCTTAACCCAGTCTATCTTTCTAGCCTCAATATTTATTACTTCATCTCTCATATTCTGTGATACAGTTAAATTGGCCTTCTTTCTGTTTCATACATATAACAATCACATCTTTAAAGTTACCTCCCATGCCTCATAAGGTAAAGATTCTTTCATTAATTGTGCTGCAGAATTTCTGTCTTCCTTCAACTGCAGGTCAAGCATCATCTTTTACACAAAGCTTTCCTTAAATTCCTCTATATTTAGCCCCCCCCCCCCCCCCCCCCCCCGCAAGCTACCTTGTAGTTTACTACTTTGTATTTAATTGCATATTCTCTCTCTCTCTCTCTCTCTCTCTCTCTCTTTAAGGTGTTTGCAAGGCAAATGGGGTTAAGTGGCTTGCCCAAGGCCACACAGCTAGGTAATTATTAAGTGTCTGAGGCCATATTTGAACTCGGGTACTCCTGACTTCAGGCTGGTGCTCTATCCACTGTACCACCTAGCTGCCCCCATATATTCTCTTAATATGTATCCTATGTTTGTATATATACTTATCTCTCCCATTAGAACACAAACTTCTTGCCAAGCACGGAGTCTCCTTCACTTTGTCCACTCAAGGATTAACAGAGTGCCTGGCCCAGAGTAACTACTTAATCATTAATTAATTCTAAATTAAATTATTCTATTCTAAATTAAAGATTAAATGCAACTCAAAGTTTAAGTATAAAATGGCACATAAAATGACCTTACCTCACAAAAATGAAGATTATTTTCAGAGGGACTGTAACCTTGACACTGTTCAGAGAATACTTTTAGAAAAGAACTATTTAAATATAAGGACATATCTCACAAGTGTGTCAAATCAGTGCTAGCTCAAGGGACTCACAGACTGCTTTTTTATTTAAAAAACTAATCTAAATAGTGGTCAAACCTCCCCTATAAAGTACAGAACATAAACATGTATCAAATAAACTAACAATAATAACCAAGAATGAAGAATAGTAAGTGTTAAAAATGAAAAAGAGAAAAAATTGGTTAAATGAAAATAGAAAATAAACCTCTTATCAAATATTATATCACAGTTTTATTCAATTACACACACATAAATTTTGAACCTGAAAAAAATCTTCAAGATCCAAATTCACATCCCCCTCATTTTAAGATGAAGAAAGTGAGGCTCAGAAAATAATTTATCCAAGGTCAGAGCCAGGTCCTCTGATTACAAATCCAATGCTCTCCTGTGCTATTTTTCCTTTTAAAGACTGTCTTAGGCATACAACTTAAATTCTAAGGCTGCCTCTATTTGAACCAACACATAACTTCACCTATCCTTTTAGTATTTCTATACCCACTCAACCAGTCAGCTCTACAAACACTCAAATGTACCCATAATGTCCTTCACTTGTTTTCCCCATAATATGGTTTTTAATACACAAATATAATCGCTATGTTTAGATCTTGATGACACTGTAATTTGGACACCTGAAGAACAAAACAAAATGTGCCTGTAAGGACAGCTGCTCCCACAGGATACTTAAGTCCCAATATGGAACCTTCAAGGCTTCATTTGCATCCATGTTTGGTAGCTATATTCAAATTTCTGATCATCATTCAGGGGCAGAAATTTGAATGGCTCCTTAAATAAGAAACAGGAAAACAAGCAACACACACACACACACACACACACACGCACACACACACACACACACACACACACACATACACACACACACACACACACACACACACACACAAAACTGGATGCTTTGAAAGATCTGTAATCTCATCAATATGGCTACTCTTTCTATTGATGGAGACCAAACCATGTTAAGGTAATTGAAAAAAGCAAAAGATGACCTGGTATCTAGCCTTTCAGTAATAAACCTCTCTGAACTTAAGCTTGTTCTCAGAAGACAGATGATACATAGCTCATTCTGAGACCTTCTTGTGCTCTACTAGTCTAGTCATCTGGAATCGAGGCTTACCTCCACAGTTCCATGACACATTAGCATAAAACTTCAGTATAAGATATAATTTATAAATTAATAAATATATACAATTAAAGGTATACACTCAAAATTTGGTCATTAATGAGGTGAATGGATCAAAAAGTAGTAAAGGGACATTGATACTTTGTATAACTATGGTTAAGGGGAGCATTCCTAATTCAATAAAGGATCAATGTGACCACAGAAGAATAAAAAAGCTGATTATATGAAATTATAAAATTATTGCACAGAGGAAATCACTGTAGTTAGACTTAAAAGAGAAGCATTTTTTAAATGAAAACAAAATTCAAGACTGGAAAGCTAAGTGTCACAGAGGATAGAGTGCTGATCCTGCAGTTAGGAAGATTCCTGTTCCTGAATTCAAATCAAGCATCTGGCCCTTTACTAGCCGTGAGTTCCTAGGTAAGTCACTTAAACCTGGTGCCTCAGTTCTTCAATTGTAAAATGACCTAGAGATGCAAATGACAAACCACGCCAAGAAAACCTTAAATGAAGTCCCAAAGAATTAGCCATAACTAAAAGATGACTAAAAAACAATACCAAGATATGTAAAGAATTGATACAAATATGTAAAAACAAGAGTCATTCATCAATACTCATATTCAGGAGACTGGAAATAATGCCAAATGAGGATCAGTTGAGAGGCAATATGGCATAGTGGTATAACTGACCTAAAAGCCAGTAAGACTAGTTAGATTTAAGTCTTGCCTTCCACTGTGATCCTAGGCACATCACTTAAGGAATCATCACTTGAGAAGACTAATGATAAAGCTTGTTTTCCACCTGTAGGCAAAAAGTTGATCAGTTCAAAATGAAATACACAATTTCAGATAGTGTCATTAAGTTGTTTTGCTTTGCTTGACTATAATAATTTGTTACCAAAGGAGGTCTTCTATGTGGAGGGAAGGATGGAGGAGTTAAGAGAGTAGTAATAGAGATGCTCAAACAAAAAAAAGGACAAAAAAGAAGGAAGGTTAGAAGAACATTGATAAAATATTTTAAAATACCTGAAACCCCAAAAACACACAAAAGAAGCAAAACTAAGTTCAAAAAGTGATACAAATAGGAAGCTTTTTCACTACCTTATTAGATTTAATGTACACTTTAAAAATCAAATTGTAAGTAAAAGAAATTCACAGTAGTAAATACAATACTTTTTGTTCTTTATATGCTGAAAGTTTGTGTCTATTGAAAATTTAAGTTCATAATAAAAAAAATCAAATTAAAACAAATACCCAAATGGGAGACATTTTTTTCTTTTAATTAGATGAATTGTGTTTTAAGTTTTTGAAACATAAGCATGATATATCAGAATATTTTTTTCACGGATTGGCAGACTACTCGCTCTATTTGTTGATTTAAAGCATAATCTTTGGCCAATCTATTTCTCCAAAGAAACTGAATTAGTAAATAAGAATTATAGCCTATGTTGCTATGGAAACACAAACCCAGAATTCATCAACTACTAATGTTTTGGAACTAGAATTTCAAGGTCTTTGTGAAAATATCTGGGACTGTATTACAAAAATTTCTGGGAGAAAGATTTTGGAAGGAGAAAAGCCAAGTTGGGTATAGACTATGGACTTTGCTCCCCCATCTTGGGATCATGCTATATCTACTTCTAGTGTTTTGCTCCCCAATTATGCTCTCCTGAGGGACTATGATGAGCTGCTGCTGCTGCTGCTGCTGTTCTAAGCAAAATGGTGGGGCTGTTTACTATGTTGAGGCAAGAACCAAAAAGAAAAAAAACTGCTATGAATTGGGAGTTATTATTCATGATATCTCTCTTAGTCTCATAGCAGGGAATAGGAGCAAAATGCAATTAACTGTCCCCACCCACTTGAGGCATTTGTATCTATCTTCTTCCCTTACAAGCAAAGGAGAATAAAGCAATTATTAGATCTGAAAGTACTCAGCACTGACTGACTGACTGCATGTGGCCATGAATTCACAATCCTCCCTTTTGGTCTTTGTTCTTTCATAGTTATCATTCATTCTCTTTTTATCTAAAGAAAACTAGTAACTGCTAATCTTTGGTGCATGGTTAACATTGCAGTGCCAATAGAGATTTGGGGAAATCAGATGAGTCTGGTAGGAAGCAAGAGATGGATACAAAAAGAAGGGAATGCCACCTGAGAATCAAAACATTTTGGCACCCACTGTGAAAATGTGTTTTAGCCAGGTCAAGGTGATGATCAGGTATGGCAGTGAGTGGAAGAAGAGAATCTAATAACTTAAAATAAATCTAATCTCTGAACAAAGTAGAATAAATTTAAGAAGTCAACAAGAACTTGGGAAAGAGGGTTCTCTACTGCTGTACACCTAGGTTTCCCCCATTCAATCTACTTCCCTCTTAATAAGTGGTGGAGGACTTATAAGGATGAACCAAGTACCCTTTATCTTATTATCTATTCTATATCATCTGTATCTACTTATTGAGATTATATAGGTCATCAATATTTTGTTACAAAAAAACATATATCAGTGCAATGTAATAAAAGAATGAGGGATTAGGAGTCAAAGGACTTGGGTTTGAATCCTGACTTTGTACTTTCTACTTATATGACTTTAGGCAAATCACATAATCTGTTTCTTCATGAATTAGATGCCATATTAGTTCTCATTAAAGAAAAGGGAAGGAAGGATGGAAGAGGAAGGAAGGAAGGAAGGAAGGAAGGAAGGAAGGAAGGAAGGAAGGAAGGAAGGAAGGAAGGAAGGGAGAAAGTAAGAAAGGAAAGAAAAAATAAAATGAATTCTATGATACTAAGAAATAATAAAAAAAGAATGGCACTTTGTTGTCTTTCGAGGAACTCAAAAGATATAATTCTAAATCCCTTCAAACTCCAAATTTCTGAAATCACGAAATGTCTCCCTTCTCAGGATGTTAATGGTCCAAAGACATTCTCTTATTACTACCCTCACTATCCATGTGAGAAATAGATGTTAAGCATTCTTCCATCTTCAGAAGGAGAAAAGCTCAGAGTAGAAATGATTTGCTAAAAGTCATATTGAAAGTCATCAGCCTCACTGAAAACAGGACATGGGCCTACCTCCTGATTTCAGTTCACTGACCACAAAAAGAACATTTCCTTATTGTAAGTGTTTACTGGACACCCATCATGTACCACAACTATTCAGGGAAAGGGCTGGGGAGAACAAGCTGGGTAGTGCTACCAGGGAAGGTCCCCAGTGGCCACAAAAGATACTGTTGTTATTAGCAACAAGAGAAGAGTTTCCACAAGGGACCAACTCACAAGGCACTCAATTCACCCTTCAAGCCTACTATATGTTAATCTGGCTAAGTGCAGGAGGTACAGTGACAGAAATGAAACACTCATTGTCCTCAGGGAGTTTAAATTCTATCTAGGGAGGCAAGTATATAAAAAGGAGTATGTATTCAAAAGAATTATGAAATTATGGGAGAGAGCAGATCTGGGAGGATCAGGAGAGAAAAAGGCACCTGAAGTATTTTAAATGATACAAGGGATTCCTTGAAGCAAAGTGAGGTGGGAGTACATTCCTGGTCTGGGAATGACCAGTGCTTTCAATAGTGAATAGTTTGATTTTGTAAAAAGGCATTGCAGGGGAGCAGCCAGGTGCTTCAGTGGATAAAGCACTCATCCTGGAGTCAGGAGGACCTGAGTACAAAATCAGTGATTAATAATTTGATTTAAGATTTTTTAAAGAAAGTGAGTTTTACTATATTTTAGGTCTCTAACTACAGTAGATTATTCAATAGAGTAATTTTACTAAGCAATTCTCCATTCCTCTAAACTATTCACTATTGAAAGCACTCTTAAAATATACTAGCTTGTAAATATGATTTTTAAATACACACAGAAACAGTTGAATGATCTTTATTATGCCTCAGTATTAAAACTGATAATCTAGACTAGAAAAAAGTATTGGGGGTGGGGGTATGAAAAATATTTCCACATCAGTACTAGTTATTCCATGCAATTAGAACTTACTGGGTATCTTCTCTATATAAATAGTATTATAAAAAATAGAAAACTCACTTTTGGTATTGTCTTCCTGATTCTCTTAAGCTTTTTTAATTTTTGCAAGACAATGGGGTTAAGTGACTTGCCCAAGGTCACACAGCTAGGTCATTATTAACTATTGGAGGCTGAATTTGAACTCAGGTCCTCCTAACTCCAGTGCTTTATCCACTGTGCCACCTAGCTGTACCAGAAGCAGCTCTCATAAGTTCTCAAAATCGTTAACAAAGATTTTGGTTTTAAGTATAGCATAGAAGAAAAAATATTTTGGAGTTAAAGGGCCTGGATTCCAACTCATGATCCTACTAGCTCTGTGGTCTTGGATAAGTCATTTTAACTCCCTGAGTCCCAGATTCTTCATCTGAAAGATGGGGACAATAATAATTGCATTGCTTACCTTAAAAGTTTATTTGAGGGGAAGAAGTCAGGAAAAATGCTCTATTCACCTTTTGGTATATATTAATTAATACAGTCTCCTAAACAGTTATCTATTCATTTCTCATCCAGCTGTATTCCTTTGGATTTCTCCATCATGGCCTCAGGAACCCCATCATATTGCAAGATCACATCAGCCCTGATACATACCCCTTATCACTGTCTGCCCAAGTCTCCTCTGAGTGGACAATGGAGGTAAGAAGGGTGCTCTGCTCAGTCATCTCTTTATGTCCCACTCAAATGCACTCCTTTGGATTTCTCCATAATGCTACCCAACAGTAAGTAGTAGTACTTTTGTCTTGCTTTCTCCTCTTTCTTCCTCTTTCAGCTTCCTTTTACATATTGTCTATCACTGATGCAAGCTTGGCACAGGGCTGACATATAGAAGACACTAAATAAATGTTTACTGACTGACTGTTTGACCTTACAGGATATTACCATCAAGATACAGGTGATCATAACTAGGATTTTTAGTGGAGCAACATTAAATTTTTCAACTTTAAAGCATTTCATAAACTTAGGTTATTATGAACATTGTATACCCAGCCCTGTGCCATGTACAGAAAAACCTGCATAAATAAATAGTATTACTGAGTGGATTCCTGCTCTTAAAGTTTTCAGACTTCATAAAATTAGAGAGATAATTACAGAGATAATGTGACCATACACATCACAATTAGAAAAACAATACAAACCAGAGCATTATCAAAAAGCACTTTGAGGGGTCTATCGATGAAACTGTCAGGGAAAGCTTGCCAAAGATAAAAGATATATCAATAGGTAACTACATGCCAAGAAAACATGACAAGGTTTTTTACAGTAGTACGCTATTAAGTTATTCCAATGGAAACTAAATATACTAAGATGACAATTCTGCAAAACTGATAACACAAACCTATTTTTTAAAAAGGCTTTTGTCATTTGCAAATTAAAAAAGTGATCAAGTGCAAAGACTGAAGCAAAGTTAAATTATTAGAAAAAAGGAAAATCTGCCTTTGAAATCAGATTATCACCACAGAGGCCAATAATCTATACTGTGGAAAAAAGCAAGTCGTATGCCTTTCAAATAAAACATTCAAAAATACTGGATGGAGGTATTCATCATGTACAAAGCTCAAGTATTTTATCCAATAAAGTTTAAAGAGTTACATATTTATGTACATAAAATGATACCTACATCACCTCTAAAATTTCTATATAATACTATGAGTTCTTATATAACACTGATAGTGAATGGGAACCTATAGAAACAGCGCAATCCATTAACTACTTTAAGAATTTTTAGAGATGGAGGTCAAAATTTTATACTCATTATTTTGTATTCAAATGGAATAGTAGATTCTTCAAATGAAGAGTCACTGTGAATTAGTGAGAGCTGACTTGGGAGTCAGGAAGCCAGGAATTCAAATCCTACCTCATACATATTGTCTATGTGAACCTGATCAAGCCACTTAACTTCTCAGATTTCTAGACAAAACTGTTAATTGCAGACAAGTGCCAATCTGCATTGAGAGAGGAAAGCTACTTGAGTTAAAGTTTCTTATACCAATTAAATCACAGGCTTGTTCTAACAATTATGCTAAGGTTATATAGAATAATAACAGAATGAGACAATGGAATACATACACTAAATAACAAATAACAACAATAAAGGATAGATTTCCTTTTTTATGTTTCTTCAGCTTGCCCATGAATTCAATTTGCAAGTCATGGATGCTCAGCCAAGAAGGATACAACATCCAACACAAATGATCAAATTATGCATTTTTTGCATATATTCAAATCCTGAGATTCAAATACATCAAAAACTTAAAGGGATATTTTCAAATATCATTGTGCAAAAGACAATGTGCTCAAGAGTATTATTTTGTCCAATTAAAACTGAAAGATCTCACAAATGTAGTTGTTAAACAGAAGATACGTCAGGACCATTTGTTTGGATAAGATGACAAATCGCAAGATCTCAACTGAGATAAATATAGATCCTAAACATTTTTAAAGAATGAAAATATTATAAAACTTAAGCATAATTATGCAATAATCCTTTAAAAACAACATACTTATTTTAAGTGGTAACTTTAACATAATGAATCATGCTGTTTCTTAGATCATATATTCTATAATATAAACCCATTTCTATTACTCTAATTGTTCCTTTTGTTTTTTATATCTTTACAACTAGATTGGAAATAAGCATGCCAAAGGCAAGGGATAAGTTCCAAATTTTCATGCACATTTTGGTATGTTTTAAAATTTTTTTTTTTTAGGTTTTTGCAAGATTTGCAAATGGGGTTAAGTGGCTTGCCAAAGGCCACACAGCTAGGTAATTAAGTGTCTGAGACCGGATTTGAACCCAGGTACTCCTGACTCCAAGGCCAGTGCTTTATCCACTATGCCACCTAGCCGCCCCAATATGTTTTAAAATTCTTATCATGGATCTATTATTCGAAGGGACCAAAGTCAAGCTCTCTCCCTTCACTTTATGGATAAAGAAACTGAAGTTGATGGATTTAAAATCAAAAGATCATGCAGGTTGCAATGGTCAACATTTGAACCCATATCCCCATGTGTCTCCCTGGAACTCAGGTTCCTAATTCATGCTCTTCATTATTGATTGGTTATAGCTAAAGACATAAGAGAAAGTAATATCTTAACAGGGGAGAACCATAAAAAAAATCACAATTATATTTTATTACAGGTTCTATTGCAAAGAAAAATAATTTGTAAAATTACCTTTTGTTTCAACCAAAAGTACCAACAGCTGAAAATAGTAAGACCTGATTTCCTTTGAGATAATGGAAGGTTTGTGAAATCTGAATATCCTTAATAGATTAAAACACACTCCCCCAAGAAGTGTAATGAAAATATATACATAAAATCCAAGCAAGCAATTGATCAGAAATAATAACAGATGTAAATAGGACTATAATGAACTTTCTAATTGACATTTATTTATGAGCCTTTAAGTAATATTTTTCATATTATTTTCTCTTCCCTATAAAATCTAGGGAATATAAATACCATAAAATAGAAGAGGGGAATTGGGGGGGGGGGTTAAAAAAAACTTTAAAAATGCCAAGAATATAGTAGTTCAAAATATTAAAACATTTATAATTCATAGAATTTTAAAGTTGGAAAGGATTATGAATCCAGAGTCTAATCCCCTCCTTCAGTGACTTAATGAATTCCTTCTACACCATCCCTGAAGAAATTGCTCAGCCTTTTCTTGGACTTGTTCAATGATAGAGGAATTCACTATGTCTTCAGTCAGTCCATTCCATTGTTAAAGAGTTCTAAATTTTAGGAAATACTTTCCTATGTTTTTTTTTGTCCCAATCTGCTTCACTTCCAATAGGCACTGGTCTAAATACTGCTCTCTGAAGTGAGGCAGGTTAAATTTAATCTCTCTTCTAGATAATAACTTTCAAATATAGTCTTTTCTCTCCAAGCTCCAGAATCCTGATTTCCTTTCACTGTCTTATAAGACATAATTTGGATACTCTTCTATTCAAAGAGGTATATATTATGAAGGAAACATGGTACTGTAGGAAAAGAAATGGATTTGGTATCAGAGGATCAAGAAATTACCTTGGTAATTTGCTTTTGCTTTTCCAGGCTTCGATTTTCTCATTTGTAAATATAAGTGGTAGGATTAGATGGACAATAAACTTTTTTTTCCTAACTCTAAATCTTTGATATATTCAAAATAATTAGTATATGATGAACAGAGGTATACTAGGAACTAAAAGAAATTCAAAAGTTTAAGACATAATCCCTGCCCTCAAATAACTTATAGTCATTTGATAAGACATGTAAAGCAAATACCCAAATTAGTGGTGCATGCACTGAATAATACAGGTATGAAAGACAAAGAGAACAATATTCAGGGCATATTGCTGGTTGGTGGTACTAGAATATAATAAGTAGAGGAAGCTAAAGGGAATTTTAGGCAAAGTTAATAATTACAAAAACAAAAGTTTGTAGGTATTTGTATGGTGTGAGAAGTATGATAACAGCTTCATTGGAAAACAGTTCATTTTAGGAAGCAGTAAAAATTAAGGCTTAATTAGAAAAATAGAACTAAACAGAAAACCTGAAGTGACAGGATGAGGAAATATGCATTATTTTAAAGAAAACTAAAGCAAACAATTTCTCTCTCTCTCTCTCTCTCTCTCTCTCTCTCTCTCTCTCTCTCTCTCTCTCTCTCTCTCTGAAAGAAACAGTATCATGCCTAGGTAAAATGAAATAATTTGCAAAATCTTATAGAGAGGGAGCAGCCAGGTGACAGAGTGTCAAGAACTCAGGAGAGAGGCAGCTAGCTGGTGCAGTGGATAGAGCACCTGCCCTGGAGTCAGGAGTACCTGAGTTCAAATCCAACCTCAGCCACTTTATAATTGCCTAGCTGTGGTGATCTTGGGCAAGTCATTTAACCCCATTACCTTAAATTTTTTTTAAAAATCTCATAGAAAGAATGATATGTATATAAGTGTTATGCCTCAAAAGACATGAGCAGGATTAGAGGGGGAAATAGCTAAAAAAAACTTAGTAAAGAAACTAATTAAGTCAAATCATCCCAAGAGCATTTAAGGTTGAAATTGGAAGGAAGGAAAAAATAGACAAAAAATAGATATGCCAAAATTTTCTATAACAATTTTTTTTCTCCATAAATTGCTGTGGAGCCACTAAATCTGCATTCCATTAACAATTTCTGATATTTTATATGAGGAAGTAGAAATGGCATTACATTAAACAAATGTGATAATAGCACCTTGAATTGACCCAATATATATATAAATGATTTGTATTGGAGTTGACATACTTGAAGGATTGGTTTTTTTTCTATCTGACATGAAAGAAGATATCAGTGTTCGGAAAAAATAATGGACATTACCATATTTCCCCATTTTGAAGACAAACACTTTTTGAAAAATTTGGGGTCTAAAAACTGGAAGCATCTTATCCAGTGGTTGCAGATTTTTTTACTTAAATTTCCTGCTTTTTATAGAGCTTTTTAAAAATTGTATTTATTTAAGGCAATGGGGCTAAGTGACTTGCCCAAGGTCACACAGCTAGGTAAGTGTCTGAGGGTAAATTTGAACTCAGGTCCTCCTGACTCCAGGGCTCTTTCCACTGTGCCACCTATCTGGGGTGCTTTATGGTTTTTGTGCTCGTTTTGCATTTGTTACTGGTTATATTAGGCTTTGTTTGCCATATTCTGTCCAGAAATAGCTCAGAAAAGATTTTCGTACAGTGCTGAATTCAAATTCAAAGTTATCCAGTTTGCAAAAGTTAATTGAAATCATGCTGCTGAATGGAAGTTTGGTCCTCCTCCAGCTAAGAAAACCATCTGAGACTGTCTAAAAGAAACCCTACTGAAAACACCACAGTAGAAGAAGGCTGTGAGAGGCAAGTCAGCAAAATGGCCTGATTTCGAGAGGGAACTGAAGAGATGGATTGAAGAGCAAAGGGCAGGTGGAATTTTTATGTCCACAAAGATGGTTCAGCAGGAGGCCAGAAGAATTGCAGATGAAAAACAAGTTCCTGATTTCAAAGGAGAACACAATTGGTGCTTCAGTTTCATGAAATGGAATGGACCAAGCATGTGTACACACAACAGACTTGCCCAAAGATGCCTGAAAGCTATGAACTGAAGGTTCTTGAATTTCATGGTGAATTAAACTTGAGTTCAATAACTTTATGTAAGATATTTTTTTTTCAAATTTCGAGTCCCAAAATTAAGGTGCATCTTACACATAGGGAAATATGGTACTACTACCAAAAAAGGGCAATTAAAAATTTATTTATCAATCTATATGTTCACTGTCCTCTGGCTACAAATCAGTCCACAAATGTATCAAAAATATCACTGATGAAGGTAAGAAGGGAACAGGAAGGGTTTTTTTAAATTATATTGTACAGCAGACCATATCTTTACAGTTACACAACTGACTGAAAGGATCTAGAATACAAGCACCCTCTGTGCTTCTTTGCTGACTATTAAAAAAAAAGCATTTGATATTATAGAGCAAAATATTATATTTCCCAACATTGTCTCATGCATATCTTAAGCTTATACAAGATTCCCTGAAAGATATGATAAAAATAATTTTGTATTAATGTTCCTTTTTTTAACTTAAAAATATCATTTCCATAGACACAGTAAAACACTCAAAAATATATAGGAAACCATGACTTTCTACTTCATACTGCTCATTTTTAAGAATGAGGTTGATCAGTAGAAAGAGAATTAAGAAATATAATGGTATGCATGTGATAGCAAGAGGCCTAATGAAAACCCCCCCTAAAATGTGGAATATACTCTCTATGGAGGATTTTTGAGAAGAAATGAACAAGAGTTAAACAAAATGAGAAGGTGTGGATCAACTGCAAACACTATTGGAGGGAGTGCCCATGTTGATCAGATCACAGAGATAAATAGGAAGAAATCATGAATTTGAAAAAAAAAGAGGAAGAATTATGAATTTGTAGTCAAAAGGTTTTGGTTCATATGCCACTTTGATGACAACCAATTTCAGTCTATTTCCTTTTCATAAAATGAGGAGGGTTGGAATTATCAATTATTTTTAATATATTCTAATTTACATTTTTCTAAAGAAAACTAACTTGTGACTTCTATAGCAATACTTATATTACTAAAGGTATTTTACTTGAAAGAGAGGCAGATTGGTATAACTGATAAAAGTGCTGGTTTGTAAGACCAAGAAAACCTGCATTCATGTCCAGCACGCATGGGTTAGGCGACCCCATGCAAGTCACTAATTCTTAGGTATCTTTCTAAAACTAGAATTTGCAGGGAAGATACTGATACACATTGGTACTAGGAATTTCTTTATATGGGAGTTGCCTATACCTATGAAATCAATATCCAATTCCCTATCTCTCTCCTAAATCTCCAATGTTAGTATGAAATAATATACAAAATATAAGTAAAGAAGCTAAAACCAAGAAAAAATATAAAGCAAGTTATATGTGGGCTAGGATGAGGAATTAATAAAAGCTAGTATATGTGGAATAGGAAGCAAATTGCAAAAAATGAATTAGCTGTTGCTTCAAGCAATTAAAAAACTGATGAAAAACATACGAAATGCAAGAATGTTATGTAAAAGCAAATATTATTTAAACAAATCAGTTCAAGATTGGAACCATAAAAATGTGGAAGTTGTCAGATAATTCAGTTCTAAGATTTTAATGATGAGAATATGAGAAATTAAGTGCCTTGTCTAAGATCACACAGCAGTTTACTGACTACACTGGGACTAAACCCAGGGTGTCCTTGACTCCCACACCAGTATACTATCATGTGATACTGATTCTCAGAAATAAAAGCCATTTCCAATTTGGTTGAGAAAAGTCATATTCTCGAAATTTATTTAAAAGAGAAGAAACTATCAAAGCAAGACTGACAGAAGTATGTGTGTATGGCAGCAAGAGATAGACTGACAGAAAAGAGCTCACTATTTCTCTCTATTTTCTATTGTCTTTCTCATTAGCACTGCTGATCTGGAACTTTCATGGTATATTTATCCAGGAGTGATCCTGGGAAAAACTGGCTCATGCTATCCTCACTCACAGGAGACTGATTTGTACCAGAAAGCCAATTTAATAATTTACCAAAAAAAATCTCTCTTCCCGGTAGAGAAACATTCTTAGGAAACCAAATTAAGATCAGAAGCCTGCTTGGTGAAAACACAGAATAAAAAAAAGAAAAGTGCCTGTAGGGATAAACTTGCCATGCCTGCCAAATGTTCCTGACCCTTAACACTACAGGAGACATATCACCATGTTTCTCTCAAAGTCCCTTTTTTAATACTTGCAAGCAAATCTTTCATTTCTAATTATTTCAGTATTTTAATATGGTTGTCTCAAGGATAAAAATTTCAAGTAGGGTAAGCTAGCTTAATATCTAATGGCTTTTCAATGTTTCTAATCAAAGATTATGTATTTGTTTTGACACATCTAGAGCTGGGTCTACAAAAGCTAATGTAGTTCAATAAAAAGTAAAAAATTTATTCCACAGTTCACAGTTTTACAGATATCATGTAGACTTAAATAACAAGTCTTAGAAGTAGAGCTGTAGGAGACCTAAGCATCTGACCTACTCTTTTTAAAATGTATGGAAGATTGATATCCACAAAAGGTCAAGTTATTCAAGGTTATATAGTAAATTTATGACAGAACAAAAATCAGGACTCAGGTCTCCTGACTCATACATTGCACCACACTGAATCCAAACTTTCTTCATGGAGTTTGGTCTCATCTATTTGTTCACATAGATAGATATAACAGAAACCTCTCTTGAGCCAATTATCTAAAAGCAAAAACCACCCACTTACACCAATAAAATGAAATTCTGAAAATGGAACAACACACTATTCTTCTTAGGTTTGTAAAAGCCTTAAATAAAATGACTAAGGGAGGGAGGAAATCATTTTGCAGAATCATTCTACAATTGCTGATTAAAACAAAATGTGTCCAACTCTGAGGTGAGACACAAAATTTTTCCTTCCCCCTCAAGGGAAAAAAAGAATGCTTTAAAACAGCCTCAAAAAAGAAGACAATGATAAAATGCTTGAATTAGAGAAAATCAAGGCAGTCAAGATTATTACAATATTTTTTAAAAGGTCATGCAATCCTATCTAAAAAAAAATAAGCATTTAATTTCCCTTGCTCTTATGTCCCCCTTAAAAAATGAATAAAGCACAGCAAAATTCCAGGGACATCAAATAATAGGTTATTGAAGTAGTCTAGGCTGGAGGTGATGAGAGCTTTAACAAGAGTGGGGCCTGCCTGAATGGAGAGAGAATGGAATGACTGTGAGAAGTGTTTTGGAACTAGAGAAGCTATGGTGAATCAAGAAAAGGAGCAAAAGTTGCAGGTTTTCCAGTCAATACCACTACATTGACTGTACTCTTTATTAGTACCCTGAAACATACATTTTCAATCAGAGTCAATGTAATAATTTGTTATGGTTGACTATGAATAGCTGTTATAAGAATTTAGTTTTGTTTTATTCATTTTTTATGGGGGAGATGGACTCCTTCAAGATTCAGTTCAAATGTCTCCTGGTTCATCAAGATCTACCTGGTCACCTCTACCTTTCTCTCAGCTTCCACCCCAACTGCTTGTACATTCTCTTCCCTAAACAATCTTGAATTCACCTTGGATATATTCAGGAGCTTTGTATGTGAGGTATCTTTCCTAGGAGACTACAGACTTCTTGAAGGCAGAGACTCTTTCATTTTGACACTGTATCCTCAATGTTTAATGCAGTGCCTGGTGACACAGTAAGAAAATGGTTGTTTGTTCACTGACTGGCTCCTTTGCTACCTTCTTAGTAAAAGATCCACAACATTTTACAAAGCCTTATTTTACAATTGTGCTCACAACATTCTTATGAGTTCAAAGTAATACACTGAAAAATAAGAAACTTCCCAATCAAAATGATCATATTTATCCCAAGGAAAAAAAATGGAACAGATAGCCTGCCAAGAAAAAAAGGGGGAGGAAGGAAATGAATGAATAGAAATATTCTAGTAAAGGCAGAGATGGAATAGGGATTTGAAATTTAGGGAGTATAGGAGTAGAGAATCATCCTACATGAATCAGAACAGAATTGGAGAAATAGTTGAGTACCAAGTAATAAATAAGCATGAAGAGTTATTATCCTTTTAATCCTTCTTAACCTTGGGGCAGTGTAAAGTGTATGAGATTTAGAGTTAGAAGACCTGAATTCTATTCATAGCTTTTTTTTTTCCAATTACTATCTATATGACTTTGAGCAAGTCATTTTGCCTCTTTGGGCCTCAATTTCCTCAAATGAAAAATGAACATGTTTGACAAGATAACCTCAAAGATCTTTTCCACCTTTAAATCTATAATACTGTGATTGACCCATACATACAAAATGCATCTATTAACCAAAAAGATATTGTGTGTGTATGTGCTTAACTGTACTGACAAAAGCAGAGTTTATGTGTGAGCCCCTCAAAAGTTACTTCATTGAAGTTGTATGTTTTTAAAAAAATGCTTTATACCAACTTTGGTCAAACAGTTTAAGCTTCTATTTTTAGAGCAATGGTACAAGAGTACAGCTTACCATCATACTTCTTTTGGCCAATATAGAGAATTTCCAAAGTGAACCTTGGAACAAATAGCAACTTATTTATATAGTGTTTTTTCCTTATGATAACCATTGTGATAGGAAATACAAATATTATCAACTTTTTGTACATGAAGAATTTGAGAATCTGAGTTAAATTTACCTTGTGGCTGAAGGCTGAACTTGAACCCATCTCCAAGTTCCAAGTCCAGTATTCTTTCTGCTATGTAGATTAACAAAAAGAAAATTTTATATTACCCATATTGAGAAGTATTTGCAGTTGAAATCTGGATTTATTACTTTAAAGAAAACTCAAAAAGGTCAGAGTATGTTAGTTGCGAGGATTTTTGGTAATGTGTATTACCTCTCCATTAAAAAATAGAACATTATTCATAAAGATTAATGAGGGGTATATGCTCTCTTTACCAAATGTAATTATGTAACAATGAATTTAATTTCAATTTTCAGAATTTGTAAAGCTTCTCTAATTATAAAATATCCAGAACATACTGATTAATTTTACTTCAGCTACTTTGAAGGATCTGTGAAACCAGAGATGTAAATATTCCCTCCAAACAAGCAGTTTACAACTCATCTATGCTTTATCATCTTCTCTGATACCTGACTACATCTTCCTGTTAAGCTTTTGAGTTCACTCAACATTTGGGGGCCTTTCTCTAGATCTTTTACATTACATGACTATAAATGGTGCACACCATACGTGCTTTCTATGAACCAGAGGTGTGTTAGAAATATTACTTCATCTGATCTTCACAACAACCCTGAGAGGCAGTTGCAATTTCACAAGTAGGATCTGAGTCCATATTTAAAATCAGGTCTTTTGGACAGCAGGCCCAGCCTCTATTGATTATTCTATTTAGCTGCCAGGACCTCATTTTCTAGTGATACATTTCTTTCTTATCTTAGCCACTACTTCTGGTAGCTTTAGTTACTGTTTAGACACTGTTTACTTAGGAAAATATTAACTTTTACATACTCATGTGACTGAATATATACATTTAAGTGTGCCACTAAATATTTTAAAATTTATTTTTACAAAAAGTATCAACAAGCACTTTTGGTATTACTTTAAGATATTTTCACAATTAGGTAGAAAAATTTCAAACAAATGATAATGCAGAATGGTATTGGGAAAAGAATACTAGACTGGAAAGCAGGGGTGCTTGGTTTAATTCCTGTCCCTGGGTGCTCAGTTTTTTTCACCTCTAAAATGAGGAAATGGGGCTAGTTTTAAGGTTCTTTAGTATCTAAATCTATTACAATTGACTAAAGGGCATATATATATATATATATATATTATATATATATATTATTTAAGAGTACATTGATACAGGCAGTTAGCACATTGGAGAGAGCATCCTCCCTAGAGTCAGGAGTTCAAATTCCATCTCATAAATAACAATTATTAGCTATGGATCCTGGGCAAGTCACTTAATTCCAATTGTGCAGGCAGAGAGAGAGAGAGAGAGAGAGAGAGAGAGAGAGAGAAAGTACAATAGAAGCAACTTTGCCTAAAAATATCTTAAGGACTATTATAGAAATGAAATAATATATATGTTGTCACAAGACAGAAAATTCTGAAGAAATGTTTACAATCTATTCAATTTAATTCAGTTCAATATATTTACTTAGCAACTACTACGTGCCTTGAAAACTAGATATAAAAACCAGTATTATATATTTTTAGAAGTAAATAGAACACAGAATCTCAGAGTCTGGGGCAAACTGAAGCAAACCTAACCCACAGCCACACAAGAATCTCCCTTGTAAGATTTCTCAAAAAGGTCATTCAGGTTTTGTCTGAAGACTTCTAATAGAGAGGGCTCAACTGAGGCAGTTAATTCATTTTGAGAAGCTCAATGTGTTTTGTTTGTATTTTTTTCTCCTAGGATTAATCCTATATCTGCCTCATTACAACCTCCACCCACTGTTTCCAATTCTACAAGCCACATGACAGTCCTTCATCTTCAGTCATCACCCAAGTCATCTTTATATTAAATTTCCTCATTTTCCTTAGCTGATTTTTCTATCAACTTCAGGTCTTTCTCCTACCCCAGTTGTCTCTTTGGAACCCACTTCTAGCCTGAAAACGTCCTTCCCTAAAATGTAGCACACAGAAGTAAAACAATTCCACATGCTGTCTGACCAGAACAGAGTTCTGGGAACTATATGGACAAAATCCTAGATATTATGCCTTTTAGAAATATAGCCTAAGACAATGAACTGTTTTGATTGTCATATCACAAAGTTGATTCGTAATAAGCTTGCAAACTACTTAGCTAACGTCTACACCACTCCAACAGTTAGAGGGTAACTAAAACAAGAACTAGCTATGAAAATGTATCAGCTGAAAAGGGAAAAAATGCAAATAGTAATTTGAAAATGGAAGAAGGGTATGCAATTATAATGGTGAAGAGGAACTGAAATCAACAACACCCCAATGAGCAATCTTTAGAGACATTAGTCATTAAGTATCAAGTCGAAAAATCAGCTAAAGGCCCCCCCCCCCCCCCCACGAGCATGGATAGAAGTGATAGAGGTTAGCTAGGGAAGGGTAGGGTTTACTCTTTAGTAATGCTGGAACTTAAGGAAGTATATAGAAAACAAAGCCTAACAGCCAATGTCTATTGCTATCTTGATTTTGGGAATGATTTCACAAAAAACACAAAATATTCCAGCTGCAAGGGACCTTAGGGACCACTTGGACCAACCCTCTCATTTTACACATGACAGAACTGAGATGCCACAGAAATGAAATGGCTTGCTTAGCCTGGAAACACCTGCTATGTTGTGAGCAAACTCAAATAAATATAAAATTAAAGTATGATTGGTATTACATATTTGGATTGAACCAAAATTTCCCAAGAGAAGGCACTTCCTAAATTTTTGATCTTGGTTTTTTAACCTGTAATAAAAGATCACTTTGTAGCTCAAATACAAAGCAGAGTAAACTTGGTACTTAATCATATCAGTTTGTTCCTCTGGAAAAAACTTGAATTTCTAAATATAAAACTTAAATGTTATTCCTTTAAGTGATTAAGATATTCTAGAAATAGATTTTAAAAACCATTTAGTGTGAAAAAAGTTGAAAGCTTAGAAAGGCAAAATTAATCTGAATTTGAGATTTGGGGGAAGATTACAGTACAATTAATGCAAAATCTCTGAATATATACATCATAGGCTGAAACAAGAAGGCAGAAAATGGCAACTCGCTTTGGAAAATTATTCAAGTTGGAGAGTCATTCACAAACAAGAGAAAAATTAAGAGAGATAGTACTGGCAATGAGATTAATTTGTATTTTCATTCCAAATTGTTGATCATTCTGAATTTTTTCCCCAAAGAACCAAATCACCTAAAGTCAACTTCAAGCCTTATTTTGTCAACTGTTCGGTGTTTTGAACTTGATCAACGCAATTTCTCTAGAAGACAAGCAATGAGATCAGGTTGGAAGTAGAGCCAGACACTTGATTGTCTACTGCTGGCCCTTCAGGGAATGCAGAACATTCCCATCCCACATCCTGTACCTAGGGCAAATCTTACATTCTTGACTGATAAGCCTTTTTCCATAAACAAAGGCCCTGGGGTAGGGGCCGGAGAAATATTCCAACCTCTTATCCACTAACAGTTTGAAATACATCCCACCACCAGGGTGGTAACACAAGGTACATCCCGACCCTTCCCTCGCTAGGCCTAAAATGTTCGCATAAAGAGGCGAAAGGCACTAATTTGACTTAGAACTGTCAGATAAAGAAAAAAAGCAAAGACCTCGAGCCATGAAATGCATCAACGCCCACACTCTCCTCAAGTACATCCCTAAAATAAGCTCCTCCATCCTGGCTACCGCCCGAGGCTGGAGAAAGAGGGCAGGAATCCTTCCAGAGCTAATACACGGAACTCCTACAACCCACCTGTCCGTCCATCCGACGCCCACCGGCTAAGCCACCTGTCCGGCCCCCGCCCCCTAGCCTAGTTCTTCCCCGGGGGTGGGGGTGGGGTAACGTCCCCTTCCTTTCTGGAAACCACCCTCCAACTTCCCGGGCTCGCACCCCGCCATTAGGACAGTCGGAGCGGGCTCGGGAGAAGAGCCGGCGGCTGGGGAGTGCCCCCGTTTCCTCGGCCAGCCCCACCCCCAGCCCATCCCGCTCCAGCCTCAGCATCAGCCGCGGCGGCCGCTAGCCCGGGGCCCCGCGGTCCTGACTCACCTACAGGGCTGAGGAGCCTGTCCTAGCGGCCCGGGAGGGGGGGTCCGGGAAGACGCATGTCCGGCCTCGGCCACGGGAAGGGGAGCCGCCGCCGCCGCCGCCCGGAGCGGGGGAGCCCATCCTCTCCCTCGCTCTCTCCCGGGGAAGGGGGGTGGGGAGGGAGGAGGCTCGGGCTCCGAGGAGAGGAAGGGGGAGGAGGCAGCGGAGCGGGGAGGCGCGCGCACCCGGGCCCCAGCCTTCCAGCCGCGGTCGGGAGGGAGCCGGAGGGCTTCCGGGCCGGGCAGCCGCCCCGCGGGGCCGCTCAGGCTCCGGGCCGCCGGGCCGGGCCCCCAGCGTCCCGCCCGAGGGGCATCGCGGCCCGCCTCGGCGCCCCGGTAGCTCCGGCCCGAGGGGGAGTCCGGGCAGCGGCAGCGGCGCGCTCCGGCTGCCGCAGCGTCGCGCCCCCGCCCTCGCGCGCTCTGGCGGCCGCCGCCTCCCAGCCACGCGGCCCGGCCCCCGCGCCCCGCCGCGGGACGCCACCGGCACAGCGCTCGGGCCCCGGCCCCGGGCTGCCGCGGGCCCGCAGGGGCCGGGCCGGGCCGGCGCCTGGAAGCGCCGCTGGAGCGCGCAGGCCGGCCTGGCTCAGCCCGGAGGCCCTTCGGGGAGTGGGGCGAGGGCTGCGCTCGGGGGCTCCGCAGCCCGGCCGGGGGCGGAGGGCTTTGAATCTTCCTAGATCTGTGAGGCAGCCGTAGGCCTTGCCCAGTCCTCCACAGCCAAGGTCAGAGCCAAGCGCCACTTCTCTTTACAGTGTTGCATCTAGCTAGGAACTTGTCACATTGTAACCATCTACCTCCCCCCCCGAAGCCACACACACACACACACACACACACACACACACACACACAAACTGAAGAATGGTTAGAGGTTTTGTGTCTCAGCAGAAACTGAATGGGAGCCTTGATGGTTCGGATGAGGCATCCGCACCCAATGCCTTCTGCCCTTCCCATACTTTTGGCAACTTCTGCAAGACTAGAAATATTCATCGAAGTATACAGTAAATTTAGAGCTGTGATTTTTTAGCCTTCCCTAGATCTCAGTTTCCTCATCAGTAAAATGACAGTTCCATACCTAATGCAAATGGGTCTTTTCCCTCTCTGCCTCTCTGCTGCCTTGTTCACCCACTGTTTACTTTCACTGATGCAACCTCAGAAGTAATCTTGAACCCCTCATCTAATAAATGAGGAAGTAGAGGCCCAGGGAGATTAATAAGTGACTTGCCCATGGTCATATAAATGAGCAGCCAAGCTGGGATTGTAATTCATAACCCGGCTCAAAAATCCTTTCTTTCCATTGTAACCATTGGAGTATACTCTCACCTAATGAAAATCCCGAGGTTCTGCTCTTTAAAGATTAATGCTATGACACAGCTCAACCAGAGGAATAATATACGTTGATATTTTCCTGCTGTTTATATTCTATTAGAGACAGTCATTTGGAAACTGTCCAGAGATTTGTGATTTCAGCAGGGCAGGTCCTCCTTGTGTTGAATCTTAATCTATCAATATAACTGACCAACAATTCTATAACCTAGAGTCTTTACGTAATCTCCTGGAGTTTAGGGAGAGGTGAAATGATATGCCCACAATATACAACTAGTACAAATCAGAGGCTGAACTTGAACCAAGCTCATAACCTGCTCTCTGTCCTCTAGTGTTGCACTTTTCTCTCTCAATATTTTAATATTAAATGTAATATTTATTTATTATTTAATATACAATTTATGTAATTTATTATTTAATCATTTTAATATTTAATATTTCTCATAATATTTTAAAATATTGGATATGTCACAGCAACTACCAAATAGCTACATAACCAAACTCTTAACATTTATATATCAGATGCATTCAACCATTACCCACGTCTCTTTAAGATATGCCCCCAATATAATAAAATACCTATAAAAAACAACATAAATATTATTGCCTTGATTTGGTTTTTTTTAATGATTTTTTAAAACTTCTATTTGTCTTCATGTACCTTTTCACATTCATAGATATTTTTAAAGGGTAAGAGCACTAAAGTGAATGTTACAGGTTTTGCTATACCAAAGGGAATAAGGATGAAAGAAACTGAGTTTCTATATGTTAATATAAGATATACTTGTTACAATTTTGAAATCAGATCAAAGAAAAGATTATGGTCAATGTTATAATCAAGAAAATGTGCGATTACCAGTTAAGACTGACACTATTCCTTTTTTTTAGGAAGAGGAAAGAATAGCCTAAGAAAGAGCTCTAAAAGAGTTAGTTTAGAAGTTTTGTCTTGACTTGACTTTTGCTGGGTTGGCTTTTGTGTGATCCTGAGTTTTCATTTCTCTTTTATCTTTAAAATGCAAGTGATAGTATGTAATTTCCATTTTTTTTCAGAAATGATGCAAGACTAAATGAAACTTATCTCATTTATGTATTTATTCTTGCATCATCTGTGGAGGGATGGCATGTGATATAGTGGGTTGCTCTGTAATTAGAAATTTTAGGGGTTTTTTGGTTGTTCAGGGTTGTCCAATGCTTCATGAACCCTTGGACTACACTATCCATGGGGTTTTCTTGACAAAGACAACACTGGATTGGTTTGCCTTTCCTTTTCCTGGTCATTTTATTGATGAAGAACTGAGACAGACAGGGTTACGTGACTTGCCTAGGGTAATATAGCTAGTAAATGTCTGAGGCCAAATTTGAACTCAGGTCTTTCTGATTCACAAATCAGAATTCTCTCCACTGAGCCACTTTCTTGCACTGAAGTTCAAATTCTTATTTTTTTAGAGTGCTCCTTTTTTTTTTATTTTGAATTTTTTACTATTTTTCCCCCTGATCTTGCTTCCCTCCCCCACACAGAAGGCAGTCTGTTAGTCTTTAAATTGTTTCCATGGTATATATTAATCTAAGTTGAATGATGAGATTCTTAAGGAAGAAAAATAAAGCATTGTGCCTGATTGTTGCAAAAGAATTTAATCCAAGGGGTGGCTAGGTGGCATAGTGGATACAGCACCGGCCTTGGAGTCAGGAGTACCTGGGTTCAAATCTGGTCTCAGACACTTAATAATTACCTAGCTGTGTGGCCATGGGCAAGCGCCTTAACCCCATTTGCCTTGCAAAAATCTTAAAAAAAAAAAATTTGATCCACCGGAGATAGAGCTGATGGTATCAGAACACAGACTGAAACACATTTTTTTCTCTTTCCTTTATTTCTCATGAGGGTCTATATTGGGGGGGGGGGGGTTATTATGTTTACTCTTAAACAAGAATATTTTAGCGAAGTATAAAAAAAAACCCATCACTTGTACAAAAATATTCATAGCAGCTCCGTTCATGGTGGCAAAGAATTGGAAATTAAGTAAATGTCCTTCAATTGGGGCATGGCTTAACAAAATGTAGTATATGTGATGGAACACTATTGTTCTATTAGAAACCAGAAGGGATGGGAATTCTGAGAAGCCCGGAAAGATTTGCATGCACTGATGCCAAGAGAGATGAGCAGAATCAGAGGAACATTGTGCACCCTAGAGCAACATGGGGTGATGACCAACCTTAAGTTCAAATTCTGACTCTGCTGCTTTACTACCCATGTGAACTTGGGCATATCATTTGTTATATCTCAACTGTCTCTTTAGAAAAAAAAATAAAATAGGCCTCTCCCAGCTCTATATCTGTGGTTCTAAGTCAGACCTTTCCTCTAATTTTTCCCTAACCATTTCTATTTCCCAGTCTACAATAACTCCAGACAATATTTCTTTCTCATACAGAAGGAAATAAAAAAATACTTCTAATTTGTGGTGTTCTTTCACAAATGGAATAAACAGACATTTTAAACATATATCCTTGTGAACCTGAAAATTGTTTTTGTCACTAGAGGCCAAAACTCATTAATAGTTCCCTAACTGTTTTATATAGATAGCAAACTACTCCAATAACTGGTGCCTTTTTGGAAACTTTTTTTAATATAAAATGAGAAGACATACTGTATTTCCCCATATATAAGACACGCTCTTTTTCAAAGAATTCGGCTCCAAATTGGAGTGTTTTATTCAATGCTTGTAGATTTTTTTACTGAAATTTCTGCTTTTTCACACTGTTGTCTTTGCATTCATTGTTTCCCATTTGTTACTGGTATATTAGGTTATATTTTGCCCAGAAATGTCTCAGAAAAATTTTTGTACATTGCTGAATTCAAGTTCAAAGTGATCCAGTTTGCAAAAGTGAATGGAAATTGTGCTGTTGAATATAAGATTGGTCTTCTTCCAACTGAGAAAACAATCTTAGACTGGCTAGGGAAGAAGAAACCTTACTGAAAATGCCACAGCAGAAGAAGGCCATGAGAGGCAAGTCAGCAAAATGGCCTGTTTTCAAGAGGAAACTGAAGAGATGAATTGTAGAGCAAAGCGCAATTGGAATTCCTGTTTCCACAAAGATGGTTTAGCATGAGGCCAGAAGAATTGCTGATGAAAAACAAGTTCCTGATTTCAAAGGAGAACACAATTGGTCCTTCAGGTTTATGAAATGGAATGAACTAAGCATGTGTACATGCACCAGACTTGCCCAGGGAGTGCTTGGCGTCAACTACAGACCAGAATACAGGTAGGATAGCAGTCAGAGCCTCTCCTAAGACAGTTATGAGGAGTTATATGAATTTATGATGAATAAAACAATAACTTTATGCAATATATTTTTTCAAATTTTTGGCCCCCAAATTAAGGTGTGTCTCATACAAAAAGGCAACAGTTATTGGAGCATTTTGCTATCTTGCATCACTTCTGTGAGTGAATAGATAGACCATATATGCTTTGCAACAGGCAATTTATACATTAAAAACACTTTAGTAATAATAGCTTAGGAAAATCTCATGGTTTTTTAAACATAGACATAAATATTCTTTTCCTAATGACTGATAACCCAAGGGGAAAAATATAGAGGAAGGTTATTAGTCCACAATGTCTACAAAAAATTTGCCATTAAATTCTTATTCCTAGAGAGAACTATAGGCTAATCTAACCTTAGATTTAGAACTGGAAGGGACCTCAGAGGTTACCTAGTTAAACCACCTGATTTAATAGTGAAAGAAACTGAGGCCAGAGAAACTAAGTGACTTGTCCAAATCATACATAACTAAGATTTTAACCTAGATCAATTCCACTATATGCATTAGTCTTTCCAATGTAATATATCATCCATGTTAAATTATCATATTAAAACAATTTTTTTCTGAACTCCTGATCTCATATGAACCTTTCCTTCAGTATAATACTGGGTTCTAGAATTATATTCAATATTATATCATTCTATTATATTATAATAAAAAACATACCCCCCAAAAAAACCCAAAACTCTGTAACAGAGTTCCATACTCAGCTAGTGACTTATTTAGAACAATAGTCAATGTAATGAAAATTCAGTAAAATAAAACAATTTAAGTTTCTTCATTTATTTATTTTTTTAAAAATTGGCAAAGCGTGGTGATTCTTATTCTATAATCTCAAGATTTAATTGGAAAGATAGGATATGTACATAAAACAATTTGGACACCAGTAACAGGATTGAGCCAAATGCAGATTTCATATGCATAAGGATACATGTTAAAAGATATCTGAGTTTGCTTCATTTTTGAAGGAAACAGAAACATCATTTTAGGATACTCCTGGCAAGAAATGTTTTTCATCTTCTTTTGCACAAAAAAGGAACATTGCCTGGAGATACCTTTACTTGGGAGGTATGAATGAATGAAGGAGCCCAGTATTGTACTGAGGGAAAGGTCTATATGGTTTTAAGATCAAGAGTTCAGAATCAATCTAATCCAATGCACTCATTTTACAGATGAGGAAACTGAGAAACAAGGAAAGTAGTAATTTGCCTAAGGTCACACACTGTAGTATCAGTCAGGATTCAAGTGTAAATCCTCTGATTCTAGAATCAGTTTTTTTTTTTTTTGGTTTTGCAAGGCAATGGGGTTAAGTGACTTGCCAAGGTCGCACAGTTAAGTATTAGGCATCTGAGGTTGAATTTGAACTTGAATCCCTCTTGATGGCAGGACCAGTGCTACTATACCACCAAGTTGGCCCCTAGAATCAACTCTTGACCATGGTTATTCCTTTACTTAGTTCCTGATACTCCAAAAAAGGGGGGAAAAAAAAAACCTGGGATCAATGGTCAAAGTTCCAAGAAGAAATTTTTAAAAAAATTTTCTGAAGGAGGACTTTTAGAGTTCTCCAACAAAGAAATGGGTTGATTGAAGAGCCCTAAAAATATTCTAGCACAGGTTAATTGACCATTTAATAAGGACATCTTAGGGAAATTTTATCTACAATGAGTCATAAAATGCTTCTTAGGCCTAGAAAAATGAAATACTGTTAACTTGCCAAATACCACAAAACAAATTACACCACACTAGGACCAGTTCTCCTGTGGTCAGGGAGATTGGATTAGGTCATCTCTAAGGTCCCTGCCATTTCTAAAATTCTATAATTCTATAACTGCTCTTCAGGGAAATTTTAGTTCACAGTAGACATTCCATCCTCTTTACAGCACAAACTTTCCCTCTTCATACAAATCTTTACTTAGAATCATGCAGCAAAAACATCTTTGGCTTGCATGAGGTGATCACTATCAGATCTGTCATCAGGTCTCACGAACAACATATGGAAGACATTCTCATGTGTGCCAACGTTACAGACTAGGTCATTATCAGTTCTCTACAGAACATTATTATCTCAGGAAAACAACTATCATAAGACTTCCATCTTCAGAGCTACAGTAACCTACACTTTCCAGCTGTTTTCTTAAGTATTCAGAACTTCACTGAATTCTGGTGGGAAAACCTTTCTTTGATAACAACTTGGTAAGGCAGAGGATAAGTTGATCAAAGAAAGAAATATGCAACTTGACATATAGATAGATGTGAAAGACTTATAGTCAAAGGAGGAGAACTTTTAAAATAAGATTATGTATCTTAAAGAGGATGTCATGTATTTTCTGAATTACAAACAACGAATTGTAAGAAAAATAATTTCCCACTGGCTAGTACAAAAAAAGCAGTTTATTAGAATAGAATGTAGGCTTCTTGAGGGAAGGCACTATTATATCTTTGCCTTTATATTCTTAGTGCCTATCACAGTGCCTGCTTGATACCTACCTGGCACTCAAAAATGTTTTTTGAAGTAGATTTGTCATAATCGCCTCTTCATGGGACTAAAAGAAAAGGAGCAGGCACTAGAACTCTCATATTTACTTAGCATCTATGTATGTGCAGCCAATATAAATGCTCATTATTTGATCATGTTTGGCTATGATTAATTTTATAAGAGAATATGAAGACTAGAGTTATTGTTTATTTAAGATATTGTAGTTCTCATCTTGGCTTCCATCAGTAAATGGGCTTAAAATAAAGCAGCATTTTGTGAGGAAGCAGAAATGGAATGTGTAAAAACAACTCACTTATTGAATGATTGAAGGAGCCTCTCAGGGTATATTGAAAAATAATATTGTATCCTGTATGTATCTATTGCTGTAGAGGCTCATCTTAATATTTAAATATACAGTCAAAGTTATAATAATTCTGAGAGGAGGAAAATCTGAAATAACTGAGGAAGCAACATTTGAGCTTCCAAATATATTGATTTGTTAACTAATTGCATAACAAATCAGTACCAGGCTTCCTCAGCTTGGCACTAGTGCCTGAAAACAGAGAAAGATTGATTTTTATTCATTAAAAGAAAATAATTAACAGCATATAAAGATTAGCAATTCGATTTCTAGTTGGAGGAAAAGTTAGGGACTTTCTGAGTTCAGGAGAGCAAATGGACATACAGCCCTGAAATTAGAAAAAAAAATGTCTCACTCCCTGACAAGTATTTGTATTCCATCAAAGGAACAAGAAAACATTAACTGATTGACCAGTTCCTCTCAGTTTTCAGATAAGACGTATGGGTTGCTTGAGATATATATTTATAAGAAAATTCCTTGCCTAAGTCTTTGGATCAGACTGGGTTTCTGGTTGACATTAACTCAGGTCCTTAGTCTCCAAGTAACAAGTAGAGGTGGTCTAGTTTCTAGTCAGCTTTCCTGAGTGCATTCAAACAGTGCAGTAAAGTTTTCTCACAATTCCTATAAATGAATAAAGTTTTCTCTCAAGACAGAAATTGAACAGTTCCAGGAAGAGGTGAATATAGCAACTCCAATTCAATTAACATTTATTGAGAGCCAACTGGGTGTCAGGCAGGCATTGCATTAGACTCTAGGGATATAAAGGCAAAAACAAAATAATACTTTCCCTCCAGAAGCTTACATTCTATTCTAGTATAACAAATTGTTGTTTATCTTTCATACTCAAAGAGGACCATGACATCAGGAATGTGATGTTATGACTTGCAAGCAAATTGGATTTAATTGAGGAAGGACTGTGCAAAGTCTTCAGCCTCACTTTTTCTTCCAGAGACATCTGGATTCAGTGAGTGGTCAGAATGACTTCAGATAACCCTGGATGAAGAGGGAGACCTTGGCTTTTTAAGTTAAGGTCTTTAACAGGTATCAGTTTAATTGAGACAATACCCTTCAGGATTAGGGCTAGGTAAAAAAAAAAAATGAGGAAGAGAAAGACCTCTATAACCTAGTGGGTTTTTTTTTTTTTTTAAATCAATCTGACAGGGGAAGATGTTCAGGGTTTTGGCCAAAACAGAAACAATTGCTATTTACATTCATTCTGAACCAGTAAGGACCACTTCAAGTGGGACTTGGTCTGGGACCTATTATTGGAAAATCAATGAAAGTCTGAGTGATTTGAGTGTAAATGCCAAGATGTAAGGTTTCAGCTATCAAAATTTAGATTCCTTTGGGCAGAGGATCTACAAGTAAGGATGAGATACCCTAGGTAAACATAAAGAAAGGAAAGGGATGGAGAGGAGAGAAGAGAAGAGAGAAGAAAGGTGAGGTGAAGAGAGGGATGGGAAGAGGAAAGAAAGTTGAGCTGTAATGTCCAAATGACCATCTATGGGACAGCTCTATTACTACATAGGTTGTTTATCCTTCATTCTTGAAGAGGACCATGATATCAGAGATGTGATGTAAAGACATGCAAATGAATTGGAGTTAAGTGAGGGAAGACTGTGCAAAGTCATCAGCCTCACTCTTCCTGAGTCATCTGAGTCCAGTGACCAGATATGAGACATAACTGAATAGAAAGATCTAGATCCAAAATTGAGTCACAAGGAAGAGGTAGTGTGGTTCACCCAATTTCCACATTTCCCACAATTCACACCTTGGTATTAGTATTTTTAAAATCTGGCCTTGACCATTGTTTGTATTTTTCTTTTTTTAAGCATTTTTACATCTGCACACAAGCAGTGTTCCTTGTGTATGCTTTTAACAGTGTTTCTGAACAGCATAATGAAAGAAGAAAATTATTTATCCTTTCAAAAACCAGTCTTAAGATCACAGTTCTACACTGAAATAAACTCTCAAACTCAAATTAAAATGGTATAGTTTTTATAAATTGAACTGATTCTGTTTGTGTGTGTGTGTGTGTGTGTGTGTGTGTGTGTGTGTGTGAGAGAGAGAGAGAGAGAGAGAGAGAGAGAGAGAAATTAATGCCAAGTAATGGGTCTACATTGGTTTGTTTTCTAAGGAAAGATTCATTACAAATTAAATATGTGAAGGCTTTAATTTAAAAATAAAGTCTTGGGGGCTGCTAGGTTGTGTAGTGGATAGGGCATGGGCCCTGGAGTCAGGAGTACCTGAGTTCAAATCCGATTTCAGATACTTAATTACCTAGCTGTGTGGCCTTGGGGAAGCCACTTAACCCCATTTGCCCTGCAAAAACCTAAAAAAAAGTAAAGTCTTCAACTTATCCTTCCTTTCTCATTAGATATTGAGAATTTTGCAGAACGAACCTAAAATACCTGAGAATTACAAATTTGTCTGATTTTGAATTAAGAAATGGTGATAAATCCTTCCAACAAATAACAATATTATCTTAGAAACTGTCACAATCTTAATGAAAAAAATGGGACTAAATTAAGAGTAAATTGATTTAAGTAACTAAAAGGGATTCTTTTTTTTAATATTTTGTTTTTAAGGAGCCTGTTAGCAAAACTTAATAGTATCTATATTATGCTTTTCTAGCTTTGTAAATAAAAAGAAAGTTGGGTACACATGAGAGGAAAGAGCTCCATCTACTGAATTATCACAATCTTTCTTCTACTACACTAATGCTTTTTTTGGCAAAAGACTGGTGTATGTTCTGCCACCGAAATAACTCTTAATTCTCCGTTTTTATTATTTATAGGTAAGTCTCTACCTGAAATATTTGTTATACTTCTTTGAATAAACCAGTAATTAAAATCAGTTTGTAATGTTCCATCTATTTTCGATTTCTCCAAGCAATATTCCAAGTCCAGTCTCCACCTTAGTTACTATATTGAATGATATCATCTTAGCACCAAGGGCTGTTGAAACAACATCGTCATTATAAATTTATAAACCATTTTCCCTCTCACAATCAGGGTGCTCTTTCTATTGTGCTGCACCCTAAGGAACAGCTAATTTCTGGATAAGAATTCTATTTTTTATTCAGCTTTATAGGTTTTCATTAAACAAAAATAAAGGCATGAAAATTCCTCCTGTTGCTTTGTTTTGATAAGGACTGTTTACACAGGTGAAGATATTTTAGTACTAGAGTTAGTGATTGCATCAATTCATACCTGATTCTCAATTCAGGATACAGTGTAGGATATGAACTACGGACAAAACTGAATTGTCCAGGGAACTCAGTAGCTATCAGTCTGAACATCCACAAACATTTATTAAGGGCGCAGGTACAGTGCAAACCATAGGGGACGCAAATACAATCAGAAGGGCAGTCCCTGTCCTCAAGGATCTTACAATCCCATGGGGGGGGGGGGGGGGCGGGGAAGGGTTTAGAGACAAAGAAAAGACAAAAAACAAAAAACAAAAACACCGTCCCGGTTCTCTCCGAGCTCATAAGACCCTTACTTTTAAAACTCTGCATTTTAAAAAAAATATTTAGACAGAAAAGATGAGGCGTGGAGGGAAGAGGTACCCAAACTAACCTAAAACTGCCGGGTCTTTTGGATTATTCATTTTTAATCCTTCTCTGGAAGCAGCATATCACTTTCTTATTGACGGATTTAAAAAAAAAAACCCTGCTTCAGGGTTTCCCAGAGAGTGGTTATAAAAAAAAACTAAACAAAAAGGAAAGGGAACTATAAAGCTGAGTCGGGAAAGAGGGGAAGTGTTTGGACTGAAGTGAAACCAAAGGGGAGGGGGTGGAACCTTTATTCAGATGTTGATTGGACAAAACTTATTACGTGAAGAGGTTAAAGACACTAATAGGTCTACAAGAAAGACTTCAGCAAGTTCCCTGGTGGTCTAGTGGTTAGGATTCGGCGCTCTCACCGCCGCGGCCCGGGTTCGATTCCCGGTCAGGGAAATGTGTTTTGTTTTCTGACGCAGATTTCTTAGTTTGTAGGCAGTTCCTCTGCATCTTAATTTTTCCCCTTTCTTGTTTTCTGACCCTTCTCTATGCTAGAGCCTATAGATATAAATACAAAACAAATCTTACTCTCAAGGCGTTTAAATTCTACCTTTGCAGAACTCCAATGTATTAATCCATTCTTTGTGTCTTGAACTCTTGGTAGTTTGCTGAAGTCTACGGATTCCTTCTCTGCGACATGTTTTAAAATGTATAAATTACAATACACAGCATTACAAAAGAAACCAGTTATATAAAAATACTATTATTACAATATTTAAAACAAAATCCGAATTAATGGATCTCAACACACTGCTCCAGTGCAATTCAATCCACCAAGAATGTTCTTGGCACTGTGCCAAGCTCTGGGAAACCTATAAAGAGGAAACTTCCTCTTCAAGGAACTTACTTTTTACTACAGGTAAGTTATATAACTGATTAATCTAGGAGAATTATTCTAAGAGAGGGAGATGTAGAGAAGAGATCTAGGAAATGCTTCCCGTTGGAGGTTCATCTGGTAGAATCTTGAAGTGGGGAGAATCAGGAGTATCTTTGTGCTTTGAGGATGACTTATTTTGGGGTACAACCACAGTTATTTGAGATCTGTTTAAATAATTCAAAAAAGAAAATAACTAATTTTTTAAAATCTTCAGCTCCTTGCCATCTGTATTTGGTGCCAAGAAATTAGAAATGGAATTATTCTTAAGGACAGTCATTTTACCAGTGGAGAAACTAAGAACCAAAGGAGATTGAGTGGTTTGCTAAAATTTACTTAAGTAGTGGTAGAAACTGAATCTATGTAGATTGTCTAGGTGTTATACTTTCCCCTATTAGAGGTTACCTTCTTATGGTAGGAAAATTTTAAGTACAACTGTAAGTAACTTCACGTTGTTGCCATTTTCAGTTGTTCATAATCAACAAACTTCCTTCTCTTTCCATCCCTAAAGCACCCTTCTCCCATTGTCTAGTTCTTCCCAGAGCTTCCATTCAGAGGAAGGGCCTTATCCTCTGGGTTTCACCATCATGCCCTTATCCAACTTTCCCCCCCATTAGAATGTAAGTTTCTTGGGAAAGTCACTTGAAAAAGGAACACTCTTTTTGGTTGCATTTGTATCTGAAGTGCTTAGTACAGAATCTCATAAATCCTAAATGTTTGGACATGTGACTTTTAATTAGAATTTCCACTGGAAAGGCATGATGAAACAGAAGAGAGTACACAAACTAATGCATAACTTAATAGCACTTTTTAAAAAGTTTAGTCAGTAGGGAATTTAAACTACTAATTTGTAGATGTATTTCACAAGCATTTAATAAACATTTATTATGTACAGAACACTGAGCAAGGAATTCTCAGGGAGTTTGAAAAAAGTCAATGTGGAAGAATCTGACTCTAAATTTAGTGAGATGACTAATTGAGAAGATCCAGAAGTGGGACAAGGTATAGAGTATAATTGGGGTCAATAGGAGCTATACTATAAATGATATAGTGCCTTGACCTAGAGATTCTTCATAGGGAATAATGGTGAATATAAGGCACATTAGAAATGTGCTCTAAATGATGAGTAGCATTTGATTAGGCTGTCAGAATGATGAGTACAGTTTTGGACATGTAGATTTTGAGGTACCAATGGAATATCCAGGTGGAAAGGAGGAAGAGGAAAAAAGGAGCTTTTAATAGACCTTTAGGGAACACCTAATTAAAAAGGGTGGAAGGAGGAAGAAGAGCCATAATTTTTAATGCATAGAAAAACCAGAAGAGAGAGTAGTGTCATGAAGGCTGGGGAAGGAGAGGTTATTATGAAGGGAGAGATGACCAGCAGTATCAAAGACTGAAGAAAGATCAAGAAGGATGAGGAATGGGAAAATTCACAGGTTGCTAATAACCTTAGAGAGAGTTGTTTCACTGAAGTAGTGGGGATAGAAAATAGTTTGTGAGGGCATGGTGGAATGAGTGGGTGGTAAATTAATGGAGACAATCTAGGCTACTCCTAGAAATTTTCGAACAAACAAGGAGATATAATACCACTTGGAGGGGTGAAAGGATCAAGGAATTTTCTCTTTTCTTTTTGACCAGGAAAGAGATTAGAACATATTTATATGAAGCAAGAAAGCAGTCAGTAGAGAGAGGGCAATTAAAATTGAGAGGCAGAAGCAGAAGAATCATTATTAGAACAAGGTCCCAAAGAAAATGGGAAGGAATGAGATCAAGGTACTTGGCAAGAAAGTAGATAATCTTATCCAGTAAGACAAGACAGAGAGTATGAGTTAAGAGAAGTTTTGAAATGTGGGAATTGAGGGAACTCATGATGGATGACATAAATCTTCAAAGTAAAGAAGGATGCTATATCATCTATTGAGGGAGATGGATGAGTAGTACCCAAGGAGAGAAGAGAATTAGAACAGTGACTCAGGGAAATATGATAATCAAGGATGAAGAAAGTAAAACCATACAGTGGTGAGAGTTCAGTTATGGCAAGGTAGTATAACTATATGAAGGATTCATTCAGCATGGTGTCCCAAGTTCATCTAGAAGTGCTTAGCAGCTCAGTAATAGCAATAAAGAGGTAATCCAAAATTGAGGATGAATAGGGCACTAACAGATGACTATGGGTCAAGAGATTCAAGGGTAGACAGCCTCTCTTCTGCCAGAGCTTCACTGAAAGAGTGAAGACTGAAAAAGAAAGGGAAAGCAGTCAGAACTGGGATGAGAAAGTGGGAGCACAAGGAGAGATTGAAGAAACAAAGATCATGATTAAAGTGAAGAATAGTTTGAGAAGGAGGCAGTAAAAGAGAGATAGAAGATAGGAGATTATAATCATAAGAGGCTTGAGTCATAGGATTAAAAATTTAGAGTCAAATTTAGAGATACAAGAAGTAGCTTAAACAGGTATATTGAAATCTCAGAAGATGATAGTAGAGATTAGATGTAGAGAGCAAGATTTTAGGGAAATTATGGAAATAAAACTTAATGAAGCAGGGAAAGAAAGCATATTATTTCTTTTTTTAAATTTATTTTATTAAAGATATTATTTGAGTTTTACAATTCCCCCCATCTTACTTCCCTCCCCCCACCTCCCCATGGAAAGCAATCTGTCAGTCTTTACTTTGTTTCCATGTTGTACATTGATCCAAATTGAGTATGATGAGAGAGAAATCATATCCTTAAGGAAGAGACAAAAAGTCTAAGAGGTAACAAGATCAGACAATAAGATATCTGTTTTTTTCTAAATTAAAGGAAATAGTCCTTGAACTTTGTTCAAACTCACAGCTCGTTATCTGGATACAGATGGCACTCTCCTTTGCAGACAGCCCAAAATTGTTCCCGATTGTTGCACTGATGGAATGAGTGAGTCCTTCAAGGTTGATTATCACCCCCATGTTGCTGTTAAGGTATACAGTGTTTTTCTGGTTCTGCTCATCTCACTCAGAATCAGTTCATGCAAATCCCTCCAGGCTTCCCTGAAATCCCGACCCTCCTGGTTTCTAATAGTACAATAGTGTTCCATGTCATACATATACCACAGTTTACTAAGCCATTCCCCAATTGAAGGACATTTACTTGATTTCCAATTCTTTGCCACCACAAACAGGGCTACTATAAATATTTTTGTACAAGCGATGTTTTTGCCCTTTTTCATCAGCTCTTCAGGGTATAGACCCAGTAGTGGTATTATTGGTTCAAAGGGTATGCACATTTTTGTTGCCCTTTGGGCATAGTTCCAAATAGCTCTCCAGAAGGGTTGGATGAGTTCACAGCTCCACCAGCAGTGTAATAGTGTCCCAGATTTCCCACAACCCTTCCAACAATGATCATTATCCTTTCTGGTCATATTGGCCAATCTGAGAGGTGTGAGGTGGTACCTCACAGAAGCTTTAATTTGCATTTCTCTAATAATTAATGATTTAGAGCAATTTTTCATATGGTCATGGATTGGAAAGCATATATTTCTTAAGGATGTAGATTACAAATATTTCTGGAAGGTATCTTCAACAAGAAGTTAAATGAATTTCCCAGGGTCACAGAACTAATAAGGGTTTGAGGTTAAATTTGAACTTAGGAGTCAAATTGTAGATAAATTTGAATGCAGTTTCAGTTCTTAACAGTTGATGTGTGAGGCAATGGAAACCATTGAAAGCAGTGTGAAGTGACTAGAATCCAAGTTTTTGAACAGATATGTAACAGGAAAAAAAGGTTTATTTTGAAAGATGAATTGGAAGAGAGAAACTGGAAGTAGACACACCAATAAGGAAGCTGTTGTTTGACTCTAGACAAGGTGCAAGAGTCTGAATTAGGATTATTATCATATGCATGGAAAAATATGATAAATACAAGAGATTTTTTGAAGAAAGATTTGATAGAACTTCATGGAAAGAGAATGAACAGTGTGAAAGAATTAATGATGACTACAAAGTTTTTATTCAGAACAGATAGAAAAATGATGGTGTAATAGAAAGAAATAGGGAAGTAAGGAGGGGGAGATGATAAGTTTAGTTTGAGACATGTTGAGTTTAGTAAATATTAAACATCTAAGAGGATATGCTGTAGGTTACCAGAGATATCAAGCTGTAGTTCAGATGAAAGATTATGCCTTCCTAGAGAAATTTGAGGGCATTAAGATAATAACTGAAAACACGAGAATGAATAGGATGTATAATGTATCCAGGACTGATGCAGACTAGGCTAATAAATAGCCAAAGGAAGTCTACTTAGCTATAGTCTTGAGGGATACTCATCTTTAAACTACAGAAGAAGAAGAGTAAATAAAGGCAAGAAAAAAGGAGGCAAACAGATAGGAGGAAACTAGGAATATAGTGTTTTGGATTCCTAGGGAGAAGTAAGTTTCAGGGAAGGTTCAGTCAATAATATCAAATGTTACACAAAAAGGGTGAATGGTATATAATAAAGTTTGTAATAATATATTACTACTAAATAGTATATATACTAAACAGTATATATTATATATAATATATAGTACATAGTATATAGTACAAGATACTAATAGTATGTATACAAGACGCTATTATATAGATATAAAGTATTCACATTTTCTATGATAGTATCTAGTAATATATGGTGACAGCTAGGTGATGCAATGGATAGAGCATCAGTCTTGGAGTCAGATTTGACCTCAGATATTTGATACTTACTGGCTATCTGACCTTAGCAAGTCACTTAACCCTATCCATATCATGGCATCACTTCCCTGATGTCATGATCTTCAGGAATGAAGGTCAAACAACAACAACTCTGACAACTAAGTAGTTTGCCATTTCCTGCTCCAGGTTATCTATAGATGAGGATATTGAGGCAAATGGGATTTAATGACTTTCCCAGGACCACACAGCTATTAGATGTCTGAAACCAGATTTGAACTCAAGAAGATGTGTCTCCCTGATTTCTGGCTGGACACTCTATCCACTGTGCAACTTAGTTGCTCCAACTCCTAGTTTTTCATTTGTATCAAATCTCTCATCTGGTGGGCCTTCCCTTAGACCTTTGACTTTTAAACTCATGACTCTTTCACCCTTTTCAGTTCTGATTCTCATTCAGTATATCAATATAACACTATATGACTGCAGATTCTATATGAAAATTTGCTTAGGAATTATGCTCTCTTTTCTCTGGGATAAATATCTAAAATTCCTTTCTTAAGTAGACTGTATTTATTATATGATATTTCAGATTATTATTATGATTAGATATCTGATATTTCACTATATAACTGTTAAATTACATTGAAAGAGAGGTCTAGAAAAAGTACAAAAAAGAAATTTGAAGGAGAGATCATTTTTCAGCTCTGGAGAATCAGGAAAATTGTTGGGGGGGGGGGGGACCTGAGCTGGAAGATAAAGGAAGAGAAGGCTTTCAGTTGGGAGAGAGATGTGGAGGAAAATATGTTCCAGGTGATGGTTTGTGTATTCTCACACTTATAGAAACAACAGAGAGTAAAATGAGAATTGTATTCTGTCTGGAAAAAGAGTACTGTGTGAAGGCAAATAATGCAGAATGAAGCTGGAAAGCAAAGTTGGTGCAATATTATTGAAGATTTTGCATTTGAGTCTGAGTTTGCATTTTATTCTGGTGAGTTTAAACTTTCAGGGAACACCTGAACAAAAGGGATAGAAGGAGGAAGCTAAACCAAGTATTTTGAGTGGATGTTTTAAGGGCAGCATGTTTTAAGGGCAGCACCACTGGTGCAGTGGGTAGAGTATTGGTTTGGAATCAGGAAGATCTGATTTCAAATTTGACCTCAGACACTTAACTAACTTACCCTGGGAAAGTCATTTAACCTTTGTTTGCCTTACTGGAGAAGGAAATGGCAAACACTCCCGTATCTTTACCAAGAAAACTCATGGACAGTATGTTCCATGGGGTCATGAAAAGTTGGAAATAACTAACTTACAACATTTGCCAGGGAGACTAAATAATAACATGTGCCAGTGATTGTTGTCTTTGTCCTTTGTTCTTGAAGAAGACTATTATATCAGGGACATGATACCATGAAAAATGTGTGAATTGGATTTGAATGAAGGTATCCTGTGATAAGAGACAAGCCTTACTTTCATCTCTGGAACCATCTGGGTCCAGCAGCTAGATATGAATCACAATGACTGGAGATGATCCTGAATGGGAGGCAGTCAGGGTTAAATGTCTTGCCCAAGGTCACACAGCTAGTAAATGTCAAATGTCTGAGGTCAGGTCCTCCTGACTTCAGGGCTGGTGCTCTATTCACTACATCACCCAACTGTCCACTTCTAGGGATTATGCTGAGAGTACTGGAGATATAATGAATGACAAAATAGTCCCTGCACTCAAGAAGCCCATATGCTAAAGGGGGAGACTACACGCAAACAACTACATACCTCTTAAAGATATTACCTTTTTATGGAAAATCACCCCTGAATCAGGATAAGAAACTAAATCTTTCCTATCTCTCTTTAGAAGTAATAAACTAAACTCTTGGGTGGGATGTATTTAAAGAATAGACTCATTAATAATAGGCTAAGGATCATTGTTCTTCAAGAGAGCATTTTTCCACTTCAGTGAAATCAAAGGCTAAAGGGAGTGATGCAGTTAGTGGTTAAAGTGATCTGTAAGGCATAGCCCAGACAGCAGAGTCATTTGAAGGAAGCTAGGGATTGTAAATTGAAGAAGAAGAACATTCCTAGTATGGGGAGGATCTATGTGTGTAGAGACAGGGAATGCAATGTTCAGTAAGGGAAACAAATAAGAATGTTTGGCTAAAGTACAATATTAAAAGATAATTCTGGGGCGATTAAGTGGTGCAGTGGATAGAGCACCGGCCCTGGAGTCAGGAGTACCTGAGTTCAAATCCAGCCCCAGACACTTAATAATTACCTAGCTGTGTGGCCTTGGGCAAGCCACTTAACCACATTTACCTTGTAAAAACCTAAAAAAAAAGGATAATTCTAAAAGTCCTGTGATAGAAATTATCATCTATATCCAGAAAAGGAACTATGGAGTTTAAATACTGACCAAAGCTTACTGTCTTCAAATTTTAAAAGTTGTCTTATGTATTATTTTTTTCCCTCTATTTTTTCCTGTTTCATTTAATTCTTCTTTCACATGATTAATATGTACTTATGCTTAATATAATTATATGTGTATAACCTATATTAGATTGCCTTCTGTCAGGGGAAGAGGGTAGGCAAGGAAGAAAAATGGGAAACTCAAAAACCTTACAAAAAATGATTGTTGAAACTATTGTTGCATGTAATTGGAAAAATAAACAAAATATTTTTTAAAAAAAGAATACTTGGTTAAAATATACAGTGTGTAAAAGGAGGAATCTGCAATATACATACCTAGAAAGGTAGGTTACAGTCAGATTGTGAGGAGTCTTGATTGCCAAAGAGAGGAGTCTGTGTTTCGAAAACAGAGAGAATGGGAACTTACTCATTGACTAGCTTCATAATGACTGGTCTCCCCATGTGTTGTGAGGTAACTGAAGGGAGTGCATGGTAGTTGAGGCACATATGGTTCTCCCCTCTTCTCTGCAGGTCAGCCAGGGCACCAATTTTTAATTCTTGTGCACAGAGTGCAGAGGAAGAGGATTAGGACTATGGAAAAGTAGGAAGGCTAATAGGGTGTTCCCTCACATCCTGTCACTGTGGAAGAGGTGTAGTTGATCCAGAGGTCCTTGAGTCCTCCCTACAACCTTTATAATATAAACCTCTCCTCTACCCTTACCAACCGGGTGACTTTTGGAAGTGAGACACTGACAGACAGCAGAATCCTTTCCAGAGCCTGCTGCTTAGAGGTTTCCATACTTCCCCATTTTTACCCCTTTCCTCATTCAGTTAGCTGTTATCTTAAAGATTGGAAACTGCCCTTCCCAAGGCAGATGAAATCACTGAGGAAGATGAAGAGAAGATGAGTGAGCAAAGAAATGAATATGAAAGAATGAAAAGAATGACAAGAACTGTGCTAAACCCTGGGAATATTTATTAGAATATTCAAATAGTTCCTACTTTCATGAAACTCCCATTCTAATAGGAAAAGAAGACACATATCCATGACAGGACAGATGTCATCTGAGGAGACTAGGTGAGAAGAGTGCAAAGGAAAATTACTTTTCTCATATTTCCTTCCTTTCCTCCATTCCTTTGATTCCTAGGCTATCCAATCTATAAAGGATGGATGAGGGGCAGCTAGGTGGCACAGTGGATAGAGCATCAGCCCTGGAGTCAGGAGGACCTGAATTCAAATTTGACCTCAGACACTTACTAAGTACCTAGCTGTGTGATTGTGGGCAAATCACTTAACCCCATTGCCTTGCAAAAACTAAAAAAAAAAAAAAAAAAAAAAAAAGATAGATGACCCATGACTACCCAATGTATTTGGATGATTGAGAATGGGAATGAGAGCTCATTGAGCTGGAAGTCACAAACTACCACTCTCCCCAGCTGAAATTGCTTCTTAGACTTCATTTACTTTTTCGTTTAAACATGGGTTTGTAAAAAATGATATGAGAGTTTCTTGATTCACCTTCCTCAGTCCTAAAGAACTTAATTGTTGTCTTATATCCAACAGTAACTTGGCCAAGGCATCTTATTTCCCCCAAACTAGGGTCTTATCTTTCCCATTCCCCACTTTTTTCAAAGGGTCTCTAAAATGTTTTTAATATTTAATATTCTGTATATGTCTATGATTGCAGTAAAGATGAGCTTATGGAAAGACATGGAATTGAAAGTAAAGATGAATGAATGGCAGGGGAAAACATTTAAATGTTTACTATTATCCAAAGTTCAATTACAGGGGCACTGCAAAGGCCCAGAAATTTTAAGAGCTTGGGTATAAGGCAAATAGTAAGGCCCAGGAGTCCTTAGATTACATAATTAGGCTAAATGATTTCTTTAGGGGAATTCGATAAGGCAGATGGTAAAACCTATCTCATCAAAGGAAGAAGTAGAACAATTGACTTCAATCTCATTCAACCCATCTGAGAAGTCCTATCATCAAAGGGAGAAGGAAGGTAGGTCATGGAAAGGGAAAGTGTTGGCAGATCTTACAACTTTTAGCTTTTCCTCTTTATCCTACTTATTGCTGCCAAATTGATATTTTTAACTTAGGTCCTATATGCCACTCTCCTGTTGAAAAAATCTAAAGTGACTCTTTCATTTCTTGGATAAGATATAAATTCCTCAGCCCAACATTCAACCCCCACTTCCAATAGTACCCCCTTTTTTGTCCCTTTCTAGACAATTCATGTTATGGCCATTGGACACATTATGCATTCTAATCAGATTTGCCTATTAGTTCTTGAACTCCATATTCCATCTCTTGTCTTGATGCCTTCGCACAGCTATACAGCCCCCTTTTAAAATTAGCCTTTAAGGTTAATGATCATTGTTGGAAGGGTTGTGGGAAATCTGGGACACTATTACACTGTTGGTGGAGCTGTGAACTCATCCAAGCTTTCTGGAGAGCTATTTGGAACTATGCCCAAAGGGCAACAAAAATGTGCATACCCTTTGACCCAGCAATACCACTACTGGGTCTATACCCTGAAGAGATGATGAAAGAGGGTAAAAACATCACTTGTACAAAAATATTTATAGCAGCCCTTTTTGTGGTGGCAAAGAATTGGAAATCAAGTAAATGTCCTTCAATTGGGGAATGGCTTAGCAAACTGTGGCATATGTATGTCATGGAACACGACTGTTCTATTAGAAACCAGGAGGGATGGGAATTCAAGGAAGCCTGGAGGGATTTGCATGAACTGATTCTGAGTGAGATGAGCAGAACCAGAAAAACACTGTATACCCTAAGAGCAACATGGGAGTGATGATCCACCTTGAAGGACTTGCTCATTCCATCAGTGCAAAAATCAGGGACAGTTTTGGGCTATCTGCAAAGGAGAATACCATCTGTATCCAGATAAAGAGCCATGGAGTTTGAGCACAGTTCAAGGACCATTCCCTTTAATTTAGGGAAAAAAACTCCAGATATCTTATTGTCTGATCTTGTTACCTCTTAGACTTCTTGTCTCTTCCTTAAGGATATGATTTCTCTCTCATCATACTCAATTTGGATCAATGTACAACATGGAAACAAAGTAAAGACTGACAGATTGCTTTCCCTGGGGGTGGGGTGGGGGAGGGAAGTAAGATGGGGGAAATTATAAAACTCAAATAATATCTTTAATAAAAAATAAATAAATTTAAAAAAATAAAAAAAATAAAATTGACCTTTGAGCATCTCAGACTTCCTTTAAATTTCATCTTATGTGTTGTTTCCTAACTAAAACATTTTCTGATATTCCTAGTGTTAGGGTTCTTTTTATTCTTAGATTACTTACTATTTTGTTATCTGTGCACATGTTGTGCCCTCTCAGTATATAGGTATAGATTCTCTTGATGTAAAGTGAAATGAATAGAACCAGGAAAACAATTTACACAGTATCAGCGACATTATGTGATGATCAAATGTGAATGACCCAGCTCTTCTCAGCAATAATGATTCAAGACAAATACAAAGACTCATGAAGGAAAAAACCATCAATATCCAGATAAAGAACTCATGGACTCTGAATGCAGATCAAATAATATTTTTTTCAATTATTTTATACTTTTTCATGGTTTTTCCTTTTTTTATTGTCTTATTCCACAACTGAGACAAATATAGAAATATGTTTTACATGATAACACATGTATAAACTATATCAAATTGACTACCATTTTAAGAGGAGAAAGAAGGAATAAGGGAAAAAAATCTTGTAAAAATGAGTGTTAAGGGGCGGCTAGGTGGCACAGTGGATAGAGCACCAGCCCTGAGTTCAAATGCGACCTCAGACACTTAATTACCTAGCTGTGTGGCCTTAGGCAAACCACTTAACCCCATTACCTTGCAAAAAACTAAAAAAAATGAGTGCTAAAATTTTCATAATTTATTATTCGTAAAAAATAAAGAATATAGGTTCTATGAGGTCAAAGATGTTTCACTTTTGTTTTTGTATCTAGCAAAGCACCTAGGATGCATTAGGCACTTAATAAATACTGAATTAAATCTAAAATTTTTCCAGCATATAAAACCTATGCCATTATTTTCCCTGTTGAGACTTCACATTTGTGATCTCTCTCATCTGGACAATGCTTACCATCTACAGAACTATATACTCTAGCATTCAATTATATTCTACCTGCATTTGCTGCTTCTTATCATCTTTGTCCTCCTCCTTCTCCCCAGTTAGGTTGTCAGCTTCACTAAAGTGGGCTCTATATCTTGTACCTTTTTGTTACCCACATGGAGTTGAAAACATAGTGATTCTCAATACTTTTATGGGGGGGGCAAGGATTATCTTGATTTTGATAATTAATGAGATTTTAAAACAAAGTCTTGCATATAAGAAATACTGAATTGAATTTTCAAGGTGATAAAGGAAATATTTGATTCAGAAGATCTATCTATAAATGGAAGGAGAGAGAGAGAGAGAGAGAGAGAGAGAGAGAGAGAGAGAGAGAGAGAGAGAGAGATTCAACTTTACCTTGCCTTTGAGCTTTGGGTCATATAATTTATATTCACAAGGAAATTTCACTAATACTATAATATACTATAATAATAGGGCCGATGTTACTATTATTGATACAGGAAAGCAAAGAAATTCTGTTGAAAAAGTTAAAGTATACCACAAGGTGGCATCCTGGTTTCATGTGCCTAACTTCAATTCTTTCCTACAGGACAAAATACTCATTGCAATTCTAATGGAAAAGCTTCAGAAGGAAAATGTCTGAGGTCTGGTACATCCATAGGGAATAGCAGAAGTTCTTTGAAGTTTTCTGCCCTCTACTAATTGAAATTATAGTCTTATTATAAAATGAGAATATTGTTGATTGATTAATTCATGCATTTATTTAATGATCATACAATATTTATTTTATGTGCAAGACTCAATCCTCAATATAAGTAAATAAATGTATTAGATCAGGAAGCCCATTAACATGCCTTGAAAAACAGTTAAAATGAATATTAAACCAGTGTTTTCATTCTCACATGTAGTATAAATAGCTAATGTTTACATAATACTTTAAAATTTTCAAAGCACTTTATTTATATTATTTCATTTGATCCTCACAACAACCCTGTAAGGTTGATACTAGATTCTTAAATTTCATTTTACAGATAAAAAAACTCAGACTTAGAGAGGTTAAATGTTTTGCCTCAAGTCACACAGCTAGGAAGTGTCTGAGGTAAATTTAAACTCAGGTCTTTCAAACTCCAAGTCTTATATTGTAAATCTGCAATGTCAAGTTTATATTAAATTGAAGAAATAATTTAGTACACATCTACTGGAAGAGATAGCATGCTATATCTACTAGCTGATGTGAAAATTATAACCAAATGTGCATGGTCTGCTTTTTGAAATTTTGAAGTTACACTAGGAAATCATCACATGCCAATTTCATTTCTGTTAAATGAGGTTACAGTCTAATTCATAACATTCATTTTGGAATTCTGATTAGTTTATTGGCACCAAGCTAGACTCATTTTGGAGAAGAACTAGAACAACAGAATCATGACACTTCCTGAGTTGGAAGAAATCTGTGGATCTAACCTAGCTTACTCATGCTGTCATAGCAATCTCTTTCTGACTTCCTTCATGGTTAAAATATTCATCAAAAGCAAATTTTGTATATCATAAACCTATCAAAAGAATGGGACCTGCATAATCAGATCAGTGACCCTTGGAATCAGTGCTTAAGTACAATTAATTACACTATAATGTCCTCAGCATCTGCCTCATCCTATACATCATTACTGCCACAATTCTAATTTAGGACTTCATTACTCTCATTTGGATTCTTGCAAACCCTCTTAATTGTTTTCCATACCTTGAATCTCTTTCTCTTGGAACTCATCCCATTTCTACATCAATCATTCTAAATCACAGTTCTAAATCCCAAGGACATATGTTCAAATCCACTTCTGGGCAAGTCCCAATCTTTTTGGGCCCTCAGTTTCCTCATCTGTAAAATGAGGAAGTTGGACTAGATGACTTCTGAGGCCCCTTTCAGTTCTAGTTCCATGAGCCCATGTCAATAGCTTGCTCAAAACTTTAAAATGCCTATAGAATAAAGTCCAGAATCTTAAGACTAGCAATGTGACCCTGAGTAACTCATTTAACCTGGCACACAGTAGGCACTTAAATGCTTGTTGATTTGACTTTTAGTGTCAGGTGTCAATATAATTGGGTAAGGAATTTTCATACTGAGGATCATTTATACTCATGAACTCACTGCATTGTTCCTCAACATACCTTCTCTCAAATCCCTATGACCTTGGCATGTAGCAAATGCTTAATAAATAATAATTGAATTGGAAAATATAACCTATATATTTTCCTTTAATATCTCAGGATAACATGAGTTGAATTTGAATGGACTTCAAAACTTAGGAAAGCAGTACCAACAGCTTCATTTATACCATTATGTTTCTGGTTTTTCTAGACCAGTGAGTCAACCAAAGGAAGTTCCAAGGCTCAGCCTTCCCTCCTAATCTCATTCCCATTAGATATATTTAAGTCAGAAACTAGGTACTTTTAGCAGACAGCAGAGCTCATTATTTTATTTATTTCTCTGAACTCTCACTAATAGATATATTTGGCTGTTAATGGCACAGTGCATAAGCTGAAGGATGGGAAATCTGGAAAAACATGGGTTTCAATACAACCTTAGAAAGTTAACTTTGTGACTCTGAGCAAGGCCCTTAACCTCTCTGTGACTCAGTTTCCTCATCTGTAAAATATGGATAATAATAACTACCTCCTACAATTGTTGCGAGTCAAATGAGCTAAAATATGTAAAGTGCTTTGAAAACCTTAAGGTACAATGTAATTGCTAGATTTTTTGTTATTATTTTTATTCATTGGAAAGAATAAGCAGGCAGTTTTATATTTGCTATGGAGTATATTTTTCTGAAGTTTCCTATTCATTAAGCAGTGGAACATAGGTCTGAACTTTCAAAGCTCAGAAACCATGCTTACATAAGAACAAGTTTATATATCTTATATATGCAGAGTCCAAAAAGTTATGGAATTGAGGTTAAGCAAAGCCTTCACTTAAAAATGAGCACAAACGAATAATATATATATATATATGTATATATATATATATAATATCTGCTTGAATTTATGCAGGCAAAAATTCATATATATGTTTAAATTTATATGCAGACAGCAAGGGCACAACACCTAGAATGCTGGATTTGGAGTAAGGAAAACTTGAGTTTGAATCCTACTTCAATCACTTCCTAGCTGTGTGCCCTGGTGTAGTCACTTAACCTCAGTTTACTTCAATTTCCTCATCTCTTAAATGGGGATACTAATAGCCTTTGTCTACCAGGGTTGTTAAGAGAATCAAATGAGATTTCATATGTAAAGTGCTTTACAAGACCTAAAAGTGCCATTTAAATGCTAGCTCTTATTATATGCATTTATCATATATTTAAATCTATTTAAAAGGTAAAAGAAATTTCATGCTGATTGATGTGATGTGGATATGTGATGTGATGCTGAGTGCTGATTGATGCTTGGTCAGAAATATGTATCTTGATCTTTTTTTTTTACTTTTTCATTTGAGTAATTTTATTGTTAGATTATTTTGCTCTTTGTTTTTTCTTTAATAAACTAAAGATCACACTCATTCTTATAGGGGATATATATATATATATATATACATGGAGAGAGAGAGAGAGAGAGAGAGAGAGAGAGAGAGAGAGAGAGAGAGAGAGAGAGAGAGAGAGGATAACCCCAAATAATTCTAAGAGCACAAGTCATGTTGGGATGTTGATAATACCTAATTTGGTAATTGCTTTCTTCATCTTTCTCCTATTTATAACTCCAGACTCCCTGATGTTAATATCCAAAATACTTTTACTTTGATAAGATTCATGGTCAAATGAAAATATAACCTTAGTGAACAATGTATTACATTTTCCTATGGCTATAAGATTATATAAGGATCCCAACCAAGGAAGACCTCAGTACCTCAATATACTAATAAACAGAGTTAAGAAAGAGGAATCAGATGCATTGCAAATTATGTTTGCTTGATCTAATTCCCTTTCATCAATAGAGTCAATAAGAAGGTGAAAAAATTGCATAAATCATCATAATAATCTGCTAGTAGATTAACTTTAATGGGCATTTTGATATGTCTTTAAAAAAAAGCAATAGTTAACAACATTGGCTTGATTTGCCATCAATGATGAGTGAGATCAATCCTGACATTGGCAAGTAGGCAGCAATCCAAATCTAAGCATTGATCATAAGGGACTGTGTCACTAAATAATATGTATAACAGTAATATTTTGCATATGAACAATGTTCAGCACAATCATTTCATTATCAAGAACAACATAAATAGTTGATATGTCCAGATTTTTAACTGTAGTTAAGAATGATCTGGGATAGTGTGTTTAAAAAAAGACATCTCCAGGATGAGGGCTCCTATACTTCACAAAGTCATTTGTACCTATTTAATACAACTTGTAGTTAAGCTGCCATGCCAAGACCAAGTTTAGGTAGATCAAAGAAAATGAGAAAGTTAGACTTTGGCGTCTATGGATTGGTAATTCAATAAGGTAATCCCTGAAAATAGAACTTGCTTTGTTTCCATATGGGTCATATAAAATATGAAGGGCATTCAATAAGAGGATAAATGCTTGCCCAATCAAGGGATCTTACTAATAGTTTCAAAAGAACTAAGAGTGCCTGGTTATTCAATGACTAGATAAGTACTCTATAAGTACTTATTTTTTGCCAAATAGGATGTAGAGACAGTTTTGTTTACCAAATACCTTCAGTCTCTATTTCCTTAGTAAGTAAGGATAAGTCAAATACAGAACGACTCTCCAGGGTGGCTTGAGGTTCTTCATGCTGTGGAAAACATGAGATTCAATCAGAGATGATTAAGAGACTTCATAGTCAAATGCCAAGGCAACTTTGATAAATGGATCCCACACCAACTGCGTTTAGCCTTCTGACTTACCTTATCTATTGGTTAGTTTTTTAAGAGCCAGAGTGCTTTAGAATATTCAGGCCTATGTGTGGAAGAATCAAAAAAACTTCAAATGTTATGAGTTGGAAACATTCTGTGTACAAAGCAAAAAACGAAAATTATCCAGCTATAATTCTCAGCCTAGTGTAGAAATCCAATTGATACACAAGATATCACCCAATAATGCAAGGGTGATTTTTGAAACAAGAAGACCTCCCCCAAGGTCTTTGAACAAATTTGGGATAGGGGAGCCCATGAATTTCTTTTTAGAATATTTTGATAAATGTATTCCAATGTAATTAATTTCCTTTGCAATCCTATCTACATTATTATAGAATTTAAAACTGCCAGAAGAATACAAGACACACACACACACACACACACAAAGATGCTGTTGTTTTTCCTTCGTTCTCAAAGAAGGAGATACCATGACTTGAACATTAATTGGATTTGAGTGAGGGAGTGCTGTGCTAAGTCATCACCCTCACGGTCTCCCATATAACCTATCTGGGTCCACTAGCCAGAGATGAATAAGGATGACTGGAGATAGCCTTGGATGTGAGGCAATCAGAAATAAGTAAACACCCATTTAGAAATGAAAGCATATTGGAAATAGAGTAATCTTCTGATGATTCTGAGTAGATTTGTATGTGGCCTATTTTAAAGTTAATTTTTACATGCCAATCTTCTGTGACTTTGAGTTGTCCCTGGATTGTTGGCAACTGTCAAGATCTCTCCTTACTCACTGGACCTTGTATGCCCAACTTCTTTCTCAAATTACCTTCATTGAAAAGGGTTCCTGAATTTCATATCCACTAAACCTGTAAGACTGGGTTCTTAATCTTTTTCTGTATTGTGGGCTCCTATGGCAGTCTGATGAAGTCTATGAACCCCTCTTAGAATAATATTTCTAAATGTATAAAATCAAATACATATATTTAAAAAGTAAACAAATTACATTTGAATACAGTTATCAAAATATTTTTTAAAAAAATTTCATGGATACCAGGTTAAAAAACCCCTACTTAGTCTCAATACCAATCCCATAGAACCAATATTGTATGTCATAACTTGTTTTTGATGATAGAGAAAGCTAGGTAGCACATTAGATATATTGTTGGCCCTGCAGTTAGGAAGACAAGTTCAAATTTGACCTCAGATGCTTGCTAGCTATGTGACCCTGGGTAAGTCCCTTAACTTTTTTAGTGCCACAGTTCTCCTCATTTGTAAAATAGGGAATGATAGAAGCCAGAGTCAAGATAGAGGTCTTTGAAAACCTTAAAACATTCTATAAATGTCAGCTCTTATAATTGCTATTATGATTATGATTGTGTGATATCAAAGATAGAGGGTCTAGATATGGCCCTCTGATACAAATTTCATTCAAACTTCAGTGCACTAAAGGTTCAGCAAAACAAAATAAAACTGAGTTGGTATAGGATTAGTATAAACCTACTAGAGTAGAAGTTTGCTAGGACAAAGAATTGCTCAGCTCTAAAGGGCATTGTGACATGTGGTCTATTGGGTACAAATAAGTTTGAATTTATACATGATTGTTCAGGTCATCTGAAGGTATGGATTGAGATGTAGACCTTGTGTGGTTCTTAGTCTTATTCTCTTAACAACAGGTCTCTGATTCCTAATATGCACATGTGGTGAATTTTGGCTTGCTTTCTGAAATAAGTAAAATATAATTTGAAGGATCGCTAATCTGTGTGTGTAAATGGATATGATATTCCTTGGAAATACATACTTGGAACTAAAGTAGGTAAAGGCAGCTCACTTACTATGGTGTTCTTCCATCATCTCTCTGGTAATTTCAAAAAAAAGTTCCGCATAGTAGAAGTGCATCTTTAAAGCAAGGGCCAAGATTTGGTCTAATAGATTAGCTGGTACTTGTACTTTGAGCACTACTGATTCTTTTGTCTGACTCTTTATGTCTTCATTTAATTTTTTTAAAAGATACTGGAATTGTTTGCCATTTTCTTTTCTAGCTCGTTTTATGAGGAAACTGAGTTAAATGACTTGTCCAGGGTTACACACCTAGTAAACATCTGAAGTTGGATTTGAATACAGGTCTGTGTCTAGACCCAACACTCTATCCACTGTGCCACCTAGCTATCCCTACTGATTCTGCTCAGCACCTTAGTATCCCATCTATTGCATCAGGCAGGCATCTGACAGGTATCTGTTCCAGACACTAGGTACAACATGCTCTTTTAAGAGACTTTTTCTTGCTGTATTCATACAAGTAGTCAGAGGCCCAGAATTCTTCAAGCCTGAGGTCATGCCCTGCAGGAATTGCAGTTCTTTGTAGATAATTGTTGTAGCAAAGGCTGATTTTCTGTTCTCATCTCATGAACACTTAATCAAAATAGTCTGATTATCATTCCATACCAATATGATGTCACCTTCTGAGGGCACCAAGATCTTACAGAAAGATGACAATAGTGTCCGAAGGTTTTCTTCATTACCTCCCCTGTTATCTCTGCTTCTTTAATATACAATGTGATATATTAGGGGCAAGTAATTTAGTTGTTTCAGTGAGATAAATCAGTTTTAAATTACAAATTGGGTAAATTTATAATTATATTATAACCATTATTATAATTATAATTATGAAATGCCAGTATGGAAAGAGTGATGTGACTGAAACATTTTATCAAGCTCATGACAGAGGAGATATTTAAGTTCTAGATGAAAAGCATTACACTATGATGAATATTCCAAGTTGAACACAAAGGAACATAACCTTGACACTGACACTGACATCATATCCGGAAGGCAATTAACAGTAGCTACATTCATTATCATCCAGTACACATTCAGGTAAGGGAATAACATAATGCTTCATTAACATGGCAGCTTCACATATTATTTGATAAATTTATATACAAAGGAATTGTTTTGAGAAACATCTTTCCTTTAAGTTTCCTGTCTTACAGAAATTAGGCCTTTAGGGGCAGCTAGGTGACACAGTAAATAGAGCACCAGTCCTGGAGTCAGGAGGACCTGAGTTCAAATCCAGCCTCAAACATTTAATAATTACCTAGCTTTGTGACCCTGGGGAGGTCACTTAACCTCATTGTCTTGCAAAAACCAAAAAGAAAAAAATAAATTAGTCCTTTAATTAGATTTTTGGGACCCAGGATCTAGATAGGTAAAGTCATAAATAAATTTTTATTATATTTAGGAGCAACTGGGTGGCAGTGGGTAGAGTGCTAGCCCAGAATCAGGAAATTGTTATTATTGTTGTCCAGTCATTCAAGTGGTTTGAATTCTTTGTGATCCCTTGGTCCATAGCATTCCAAGTCTTTTTATCCTTTACTATCTCCCTGAGTCTATCCAAGGACATGTTCATTGTTTGCAAGACAACTCTCTGTCCATCTCATCCTCTGCTATCCCCTTTTCCTCTTGATCCTCAATCTTTCCCATCTTCAGGGTCTTTTCCAATGAATTTTGTGGTCTCATTATGTGGCCAAAGTATTTAAACTTTAGCTCTAGTATTTGATCTTTCAGTGAATAGTTTAAATTAATTTCTTTAAGAACTGAATGATTTGTTCTCCAAGGGACTCTCAAAATTCCAGCACTACAATTTAAATATGGCCTCAGATACTTGCTAATTGTGTGATCTTACACAATTTACTTTCAACCTCTGTCTACCTTATTTCCTTGACTGTATCATGACAATAATAATAGAATCTTCTTCCCAAGGTTGGCATGAGGATCAAATAAGATCTGTAAAGCACTTATCACATGCCTGGGACATAAGTACTATATAATGTTAGCTATTGCTATTATTATTTAGTTTTCTCCCTATCAATGCTTTGACAAAGTGACTTCCACTTTTGCCTGGATAGCGCATATCTTTTCCCAACTTCTGCAGAATTGCATTTGACTGTCCTGTCTTGGTGGCAATATACTAATGGTCTTGGTCACAATCTCATTGAAATCTGGTTCTAAATCCAGTTTTTTTAAAAAAAATCAAAATCTCAGCTTCTTGAAAGTCACAGCATATGTATTAGGGTAGATGAGAAGTTCAGGAGCAGTCATTTTTCAAGCTTTAACAAGAAATACTTAATGAATGCAAAACATAGTTGCTTCTGGAACTACCTGAGATGGATTCTTCTAAAGTTTAGAAGAATCTAAATTGTTGCTGAGTTGCAGATGTCATGTTGATCTCTAAGGGGGAAAATAGCCTATGAGCAAAAGCAACTCAAGAAATTCAGTATTGTAATGAAGAGCAAGATTGCTAAGGTAAGGAGCATGGAAATAAACAAAGAGGGTAAAACATTTCATAAACTCATTTGCCTTGTTTCAAAACCAAAGTCAGTGGGAAAAGTAAATTAAATCCACTGTCTTGAAATACTTTTCATGCTGTTGATTGATGAACTAAAACAATGATCTCTTTAATTATCTTTATAATTGGTATACTATACCTTCCAAGAGTGTCAGAAATAGCTGCACCTCTTAATAGTTGGTATCTTGACTTGATAGCATCAACAAATGCTAAGGGATTTTAAGTAGTAAGGCATGTGTGTTCTTATTGGTTATTACTATAAGTAAGTGGACCAAAAAAAAGCTCATGATCAGATCTACTAATATTGATAATACTGACTTGAGTTTAAATAAGGTGAATCTGTGTCTGAGTTTGATGAAAATAATTCCCTGGGTAAGTAATTTGCAGACAATTTATTTCTCAAAGTAGTCCCTGGTTTGGGAGTCAGTTAAGGCATTTCTAATTATGTTGTGACTGGTCAGTACTAGACTGTAACTACAATCTTAAGTAGCTTAGTTGCCACTGAAGTGATGATAGACCCTGGTATCATGAAGTGAACATGAATCTCATGTCTCTGCCAATAGGAACTCTCTTAAGTAACTAGTCAGATCTATTATTGGCTTCTGTATTTAAGGAAGATGTAGAGGTGGTACTTAGAGGCCTTATAAAATTTTTTAATTTTTGAAAGTTGTGATTTGGGTTTTTAAAAAGTAAAACTCAGACCTGGTATCAAATTCATTTTATGATTTGAAATTTAGAGTACCCTCACTTCTTCGCCATCCCCTTCATTAACACTATCAGAAGATTGTATTAACGATAACAACACCAGGGGATGCAACTCAATCTTACTTCAAGGCTTGGCATCATCCATAAATCAGAATAAACTGAGGATAAACCTGTGAATTCCTTATTTTTCAAAAACTGAAACAATGTGAATAGTCAGGCTATATAATATTCATGTTCCTCCAACATTTGGTTGATCCCTCCTACCTTGTCTTTCCATATTTCAGTCCATTTTGTATTATTATCTAATTGACCTTCCTATGTTGCTCCCTTATATTCAGTTAACACTATTGATGCCCTATTACCTCCAAGATCAGTCAATTAACATTTATTAATTGTCAAAGGGTCAGGTACTATACTAAGTGTTGGGCATACAAGATCCCTACTTTCAAGGAGCTGATAGTCTGATGGGAGACACAACATGAAAACTACTAAGTATAAATTATGTATAGGATTAATTTGAAATAATTCTAGCAGAGGGTCACATATAAAATCTTTGATTTTTAACTTGACTCTCCTCCTACCTTTCCAGTCTTCTTAACTTTCCTTCAGTCTCTTTGCTAGTCCTTGTACAAGATTAACATCTCCTGTTTTCACCAGCTGTCCTTCATGCCTGGGATTCTCTCCATTTTCACCTCCTGGATTCCTTCAACTCCTAGCTAAAGTTCTTTTTTGCAAGAGACCATTTTCAGTCTCCCTTATGTTAGTGCCTTCCCCCTTTGAGAGTCTTCAACTTATTCTGTATATGCCTTATTTGTACAGACTTGGTTGCATGTTTTCTCCCCAATTAAATTAAATTCCTTGACTGAAACAGATCTTACTCCCTTTCTTTTAACCTTTGAGAAATGCTTGTTGACGTGAATCAACATGAGCACATATCCACTACTGAACTAAACATAAATTTGAGACTGATTCTGGAAATGGACAGATCCAGGTTTAGACATTTGGAAATTTTAGCAATCCAAGATTGAATATGAAAGACTAAATAAAGATGAAATACTGATAATGTGTGAATGCTAGAAAAGATAGAAATAAAAAAATCTCATTCTAGTCATTTTACATCATCCCTTAAATTGCTATTTCCCTGAAATCAATAATATAGTTTTTGAAGCTTCAATGCAGCAAAAGAAAAAGGAAATCCATGATTATGTTTTTATGGTTCTACTATGTCTTTTCAGAAAAGCACAAAGGGGAAACAAAAGTATCTTCTGTGTATGTGTATATATTAAAAAAACACTCTACAAATGACTTTTAAGATACATGATTTTTAGGTTATATTCTCTTTGTAGTATTGCATATTTAGGTTATTTCTAATTGGTTATTTCTCTTTCTGCAATTTAAGTAATTTCTAAGAAGAAATAGGGTCCTATCAGTGATGCTAAATTTAGAAGCCTAGGAAACAAATGCTCCTGAAGTCAGGTAGGCTTGTTGGTCTTACATTCAAGCAAATTACAACAGAAATGAACATAAATATTTAAGGAAGAGAAAAAAATCTCAGTTTAGATTGTTAGGGAAAGTAGACTTAATTTTCAATCTACCTTGGTTTTCCATTCTGTAGTGGCAAACAATTACAATTTATTCATAACAACAGTCAAAAAAGGAATTCATTTAATTAGTGATATGTAAAGACTTTTGCATAGAAAAAAGTTACAAAGTAATGCAAAAACCAAGACTAGGTACAGTATTTTTAAAACAAATATTTTAAAGTATATTTTTGCATAATGTTTAACATTCTCATAATGTTTATTGCTTTCTCCACACAGCAGAGAAATCAAGTGCATAATACATGCTGTGTCTTTATTTTCCAAAACAAAAATCTCACGTGCTTGATTCAATGTATTAAGAGATTATTTTATGTCATAAAACAAAAGCAAAAAAACAAACCAAAACACCATTGTTTAGCACTATTTGTCTGGGTATGGACATAAAATAATTTACTGGCATCACATTGAATACATTCATCTTGGTTTGGGATCAAATGAAATTTGTGAATTTGGGAAAGAACAACTTAAAAAAATAGTGCCTTTTCTTTTCCTAATGCTTCCTACCCATCTCATCATCTGCTGTCCCCAGAAATTACAATCTCCCTCACAGGTGACAGAAAGATTTTGCATGTTATCAGGAGGCAATGAAAAGTATATATAATATATATATATATATATAAAAATAGTCCAAATGCAACTAAATAAGTTAATTTAACATCTTACAAAGAAGTTTTTTGTATTGGCATGAATCAAATATCCTCCAGTGGGCACTCAGTAGGCAATTAAATACATACAGGTGCACTAATAATAAAGAAGCACCATATTTTAAGCCAATTTTTTTTAAAGCGCCTGAAGGCTTGCAAGCGGTGCTGAACTGTTTGTTAATCCAAGCACTGATAGGATAATTGCTTATACCAATGCTATGCTAGATGTCACCACTTGGCAAGTCTGTACAAAGAAAGTAAACTAGGTAAGATAAAACTAGGCCTTTCAACCTGAAAATTATTTCTCAGCAACCCCTTTAAATTAAATAGATCTGTTGGTTTTGACAGTGCACTCTTCTCTGGAAATGTATCAAATGTCTATAGCCTCCCTTCCCTATTTCTTAACCCATAACTCTTCACTTTCTTTTCTTGTGCAATATAATTCCTTTATGAAGAAAATATTTAATAGCTCAGGCACTTATGAAAATTTAAATTGATTTTTTTTTATCCAGCCTCAGGAGAATTCCATGGAGTATTTTCTTTCCTAACCCACAAACATGAAGATGTGTAGCTAGAAGATTATCTATCTCTAGAATCTGTATATTTCCCTTATAAACGGTAAAAAAGAGTGTGACATTTTTCAAAAGCTCATTGATGATGATGATGATGCCTAACAAGATGCCTAAAGCAAAAACATCGAAGAAAAAGTAATATTTCTTCTTGTGAGATCTGTGTTTAAAAACTGTTTTTTTGTTCCTTAGTGGATTTTCAGGCATCTGTCAAGGCTGCTAACCTTCAGGGTGCAGGCCTTTAAGCTGACTCTGAAATGAAGGACATTCATTTAGTTACTACTGCCAAAAGTCTAGTAGAAGGCTTCCAGGGAATATTAAAAAGCTCCAACTTCTGTCCCCCAGGGTCGGTAAGGTTTACTGTTTGTTCCGTTGCCTGTCTGCTGGGGACTGGAAGTTGCTGACACAGATAAAGGTGGGCTGATGGCTGTTGCAGCTGCCACTGCTGCTGCTGCTGCATTCGGTGGGAGCATGGGGAACGCTCCGGCAAAGGAAAGGGGGAAGCTGTGAGCAGCTGCTGTGGCTGCTGCAGCTGCGGCATGGACGGTAGCAGAGAGGGACAGGAGAGAAGTAGAGAGAGGTGGAACACAAGGAGCCACGCTACCCGTGGAAGGCATTCGAAGTGCAGAGTCGGCATGAGCAAAAGTGGCTGTGAGAAGAGCTGAGCCATGGGAAGGGGGAGGCACTTCAGATGCTGTGGACAGCCGACAAGGAGTGGTTTCTGAGGCGTGGAGTCCATTTTGTTGAAGTAAGGCTGTAGGGAGATGGTGAAAAGCAGCTGTCCAATGATGTGGATGTAAGGGGTGATGGTGGTGATGGGCCATGGAACTAGTCATGGCAGCTGCTTCCCTCTGAGAGGCACAGGTACTGAGATGAGAAACAAGTCGAACTCTCAGGGGATCCGAAGTGTCCAGACCTTCCACTGAGCTCAGGTACCTTGCAACTTCAGTTAAGCATTCTCGGAATCCAATGCTCATGAAATCCATGGCGAGAGCATGAGCATCAAAATAACCTGAAAGATAGAATTGGGGAAGATAAAGAAAATGGGGGGGGGGGGGAGAAGAGTGAGAAACAAGAAAAATAATAGTGTGAGCAAATATCAGCTAATGTTCCATTTTATCCTTGCTCAGATTTAGTTACAAGTTATTCCTTCTCAACACTTAAGACAGCTAATTGTATTTTTAGTTTTATAAGTTTTAAAATAGTATATTTGGTAATTTATATCTGACAAACTCTTAGCAATACAGTATGCAACAATTCCTGAAACCAAATAGCACAGTTGGAAAAGAAATTGAAAACATTCGTGGTTCAGACTCTTCAAAAAACATGCTGTTGCTCTTTTCTTGTACTGTGGAAGAGTAGAATTCTATGGCAGGTCTTTTCATGGTAATAGAGATCTATAGTCTCTCTGTCTCCTTCACACACTATATGGATTGAAGATGAAAGGGTCTGTCTATTTCTCTGGTGTTGGCCTTTATAACCTAGATACTAAACACTCTATACATTTTGAAAATCTGGGGACTTTCTTTAGCAATTTTAGTAGGATATCGTCTGCTTAGTAGAATACTAAGTGCAACTTGAAATGTTGTGTTCCTAACGGTAAACTGAAAACATCTTGTCATGAAGAAAAAAGTCTCAGTAGAAACAAAATGAGGTTTGTTTGTTTTTAAATGAAATTCAGTTACTGAAAAGCTATATTAATGAGGTTTTTTTTGTCAACCAATTCGTGGCTGCTTAATGATAAAAAAGATACCTTGCAGAATTCTTAACTTTACTGAATATCATTATAAATGTTGCTCATTCTTAGATACATGCTTATATGACACTTCCAAGAATAATCTAATGAGTGTGTACATACTTGTATACAATTCATTCTCGTTCCCTTATTTTATAGATGAGAAAACTGAAGCCAAAAGAGGTTAATTGATTTGCCAATGTTCACATAGGTAGTAAGTTGAACTAGGCTAGTTTCTTTTTTTAATGATATTTTGTTTTAATGACTTATGCTATATAAGTTTTCTTAATCTTGATAATGTCATCATGCCTGAAATGTGGTTCAGATGCCTGAGTCACTTTGCCTCCAGTTTCTCTCCTCTACAAGTGACCTTTGATGCACTTCTTGATCAGGTCTCCTCGAATGCTGTTCCACTCCTTAAATTTTCAATGATTCCCCAATTCCTTAGGAATAAAGCCTAAGATTCCTTAGGCTGCTATTGAAGGCACTATAGAAACTCAAATTTTTCTAATCATGGGAGGAAGAAATATAGGATAGTGAATAGAGCCTTGAAACTGAAGTTAGGCAGAGAGGGGGCTCAAATACTGTCTTAGAAACTTACTAGATATATAACTCTGGGTAACATACTGAAATTCTCTGTGCTACAGTTTTACTTTTTAAAAATTATTTTTAATTTATTGAATAAAAAACATTTCCTTAACATAATACAATAAAAAATATTATTGTACATGAAACTGCAAACCTCTTATATATAATTTGTTATTTCTTTTAAATATATAAAATTTCTTTTTTCTTTTTTTTCTTTTTTCTTCCCTCCCCCTGACCCTGCCATAGAGATGGCTACCATTAGACACATATAGTTTATATATATATATATGCCTATATAACATATATATATGCAAAATAGATATAAAAATTCTATACATACTTTATCAGTTCTTTTTCTGGATGCAGATAGCAACTTTATTTTTATGTCATTTATGGTTATTTTGAGTATTCATAGTAGTCAAAATAACTAATTAGTTCAAAGTTGTTTTTAAAACAATATTGCTATTATTGTATAAAATGTTCTCTTGGTTTTGTTCAATTCTCTATTCATTATTTTGTGCAAGTCTTTCCATGCCTTTCTAAGATCATTGAGCTCTTATTTCTTATAGTACAATAGTATTCCTTCACAAGCATACCAGAACTTGTTCGGCCATTCCTCAATTGATGAACATCCCTGAAATATCCAGTACTTTGTCACCACAAAGAGGTGCTATGGACATTTGAGAACATAGAGAACATTTTTTTTACCTTTTTTTTCTAATTATCTTAAGATATAGACCAAGTAGTGTTTTTGCTGGATCAAAGGGTATAGGTAATTTAATAACTCTTTGGGCATAATTCCAGATTCTTCTTCAAAATGGATGCATCAGTTCACAATTCCACCAATAATGAATCAGTTTCTTTACCTCTTAAAAAATGAGAAGGGATGGATGCAATAACCTCTAAAGACTCAACTCTAAAAGCTATGATCCCATGGTGTAAAAGTCATGGTTCTTCCTACTATGTAACAATTAATGTAAAATTACCCCTTTATCATAAAATATGTTAATTAGAATAGATTACACATATGGGGAAACAGAGGCAAAGTGAAGCAGTAGATAGAGTAAGGAGTTAGAAAGACCTTCAATGATACTTTCTAGTTGTGTTACCCTGAGCAAATCATTTAACTTCAGTGAATCTTAAACACATTCCTAGAACTTAAGGTTATAGATAAATTGTGATCAGAGTTGGTGAAGGGGGTACCCACAGTGGGAGTTTTACCCACAAATGAAAATCATATATCCTTTACATATATGTACATGTAGGAAAAACAAAATTAGTGGGCAAGGATTGATAAAAATGGGTAAAAGTTCACCACTTTGTTTTTCTTTTTAAAAAACTTTGTTTAAGGTTTTTGCAAGGCAAATGGGGTTAAGTGGCTTGCCCAAAGCCACACAGCTAGGTAATTATTAAGTGTCTGAGGTTGGATTTGAACTCAGGTAACTCCTGACTCCAGGGCCAGTGCTCTCTTCACTATGTTTCAAAGAGTTATCTTTAGTTAGGAGTTGGTGGAAAGAACATGGGCTCTGGAGCTAGAGGAACTAGGTTCCAATCTCATCATCAGTACTTAATCTACTTCAATATCTTCATGAAAAAAATAAGGGATAAGAATAGTCCTTTTCCGCTCTAGTATTTTGATCCTAATATGTAGTTGTTTCCTCTCTCTCTAACTTGATAATTGCTATTTCCAGTTATTTTTTTCACTCTTAGGATGAAATTTTTCCATGAATCCATGTATATATGGATATACATATGTATATGTATGTAAATTTAACATAATCCCACATAATTATCATCTTTTATAATTAATTGACAGAGAAGAAATTTTTGTGACAGCTGTTATATATGTCAATTACTAGAAAGTTCCTTGATGACCATTTTCCACTGAGGAGTCAAAGAAATTCTTGTCCAGGTACAGGTTTGTTTGACTAGGTCCGTTCTGACTCTGAGATTCTGTGACCATCATACTATTCTATAGCCAAAATATTTTGGAAAACAGTTGTCCCAGGTATTAAAAATTCTATACTTAGAATTATAAAGCTGGAAGTCTTGGAAATATATTTAGAGGTAAAAATAGACTACCAAAAAAGAATGCATGTCCAATAAATAAGGCAAACTGAAGAGTTAAATAATTACAAAAAGGAACTATAATGACCTGCAACATATTAACAATGCTATTAACAAATTATATTTTAGATCAGAAAGCAAAGATATTTCTGAGAAAGAAGAGCCCTCACTAGAAAGTGCATTATCTTCTAAGTTCTCTGACTAACGGTCAGAAAGTGAAAACTCCAAAGGTACTATAACCAGAGGCAAAGGAATAAAGTATTGTTCTCATGAGACAGAGCCCAAATGGCTTTAGAAACTGACATTACTCAGTTCATTCATACCTACAAAGTAAATAGAAGGTAGGCCAACAAAATTTATTCCAGAAACTCCCAAGAAATTTTCCTTTGTAGACATAAACCGAACACATTCCAAAACTGCTTATATAACTCACACAGGTCTGAGTAGTTTGTCATTTCTTAATGTTAACTAAAAAATAATACCAATGCCAAGTTCAAGACATAAATTAAAAAAAAGTTATTTTAAAAGAATGAGAATCTAACCACAGCCCAAGGCTGAAAGCCTTTGACAAAAGATGTTCTATTGACTAAGAGACTTGATAACTGCATAGTTCTTCCCCAAACCTTTATGCATCACCTGTCTAATTATTTTTAAATTACCTACTAGGAACAGACAGTATGAACTTTAAAAAAAGTTCTTTTGAGGTAAACTTCAGAACTGGTCTGAATAGCCAAGAATAGCACCTGTGCTAGGGCTCAAAATGAGCACAATTCAAATATAATGCTAGTAAATTTTAAGGAAGTGCAACTGGTATTTACTTTTGGACTGTGGTTACCTGTGTTCCTACCTTGTCTTCCGACTAGACTGTAAACTCCTTGAAAACTAAGTTCCATTTTAACTAAATCCTACATTTTTCCTGGTATCTAGTACAGTGTACTATATACAGTAAGCATTTTAATGAGCTGAAAAGAGAATAAAGACACTAATTTTTTAATCCTTTACCTAACAAAAGAAATGGAGGTACAAGAAATCTCTAATAATATTTACTTTTGTACTCAACATTTCTAATCTTAAAATATGCATGAAATAAGGAAAGAAACTCTTTTATAATCTAAGTTCACAGGATCTTAGATCTAAGTTTGGCAAGAGCCTTTGAGGTCATGTAATCAACCCCTTCATTTTACTGATTAAAAAAAAACTGAGGCCAAGAAAGTGACTTGCCCAAGGTCACACAAGTGACAGAACCAGGATTCATGTTCAACTACTGTTCTAGTTTCTAGCTCTTTTCCACTAAACCCAATGCCAAATTCAGACAGAATTTGGGTTCTACAAGAGATGTCAAGCAGAGGCTAGACAATGGCTTATCAGGAAATGTTATAGGGAGGAGTCATGCTTTGGAAAAAAAGGTTAGAGGGGTGGCTAGGTGGTGCAGTGGATAGAGCACCAGCCCTAGAGTCAGGAAGTACTTGAGTTCAAATTCAGCCTCAGACACTTAATAATTACCTAGCTGTGTGGCCTTGGGTAAGCCACTTAACCCCCATTTGCCTTGCAAAAAACCCTAAAAAAAGGGGGGGGGGGGTTAGACTAAGGACTTCTGAGATCCCCTCTAACTTAGTCCAGCCCTATTAAGGTCAGAGGTTTTAATTTGATCTATTTAAATAAGAAGTTAAATGACTTGCCCAGGGTCACTAACTAGTATCTAAGGTCAGGGCTTATAAGCTTTTTTGATTATCCAGCCTTTATAATTTATAAAGGCATTTAGTAGCTGATCTCCTACAATTCAGGGAGGTGAGTAGTATAGTTGCTTTTATTGTTGTTTTAAGTGAGTTATTCTAGTTACACAGCAAGTGGTATAACAGGATTAGAATTTAGTCAGCAGTCTTGACTAAACCATGCATTGTCCTTTATAGTTACACCAATCTGTTCCTGGGAGAGTAAGGTTTGAGGGACATCATATTGTAGGGGTATTCCCTAAACATCTTTATAAGGTGGTTAAAATAAACCTTAAGGACATCCTTTAAAAGGAAATGAAGTCATACAAAGGCTATAATAAAACCTGAGGGATGTGTATGTAAGAGAATCGGAGAGTCTATAGGCCCTCTGTCCCTTAATTTGTGAATTTTAGGTCTTTTTAAAAGAGATTCCTCAGTTTCCTCTCACTAGCAGTATTCAAATAAGTGGTGGCTACATATTTGTATGTTATATTGTCTTAAAGACTTATGAGTTGAATCAGAGGACTTATAGTCACTGTCTTTTAAAAAAAATGATAAATAAAAATGTTCCCTAACTGATAGAATTATTTCCTTCTCATTTTCCCACTATCTCCAACAAACCACTGTCCAGCCCATTCCCTAGAACACCTCAGTCTGGGGCCTGGAGTTATTTCCATTAATTGTGTGAAATATAGAGTTATTATAGGTTATTTAAAATATCTTTCTACTCCAGTCCACCCTACACCAAACAAAAGATATCCAAAACCACAAAGAATTTTCACTTCCTTACAGATATCTATATTATATCAAATTCTAGCTTTGGTTTTGGTGCACCCTAATGATTAGTCGCCAACCTCCTGTTTATGTTTGGATGTTTGTGTGTTTGTTTTGTCTCCCAGTGCAGATTTCAGTGCTCTTCTCAAGCCCTAAACAAATCTCTGACTGGGCTGCCCGTGAATGAAGGCTTTACTCCCACAGTGTTATGAAAGCAAACACAAGCCCAGGGTCAAGTGCTTCTTTTGTTCCAGCAGTCCTTTCCCACGAGTTTAATCCTGCCATTAGCATTGATTTCCACTGCTTTAATCTGGGCCCGCCTTTCCCAGTATGTTAAAGAACTGTTTAGCTCTGGGTTTATGATATTGAAAAAAAAAAAAGGAAAGAAAGTACAGAGAGAAAGTGGCTTACTTTTACCTCCAGTTGCTTGAAGCATCTTCAAATGATCTACTGTCATTTGTAGTATTTCTGCTTTTTCCAATTTTGCAGATCCCTGGAAAAATAAAATAATAAATTCTTACAATTACTTAGGTTCTAATTTAGTGTACCCTTCACTAAACTTAGTGTTATGTTTTGATTTTTATTGATTGGAGCATTCTTTTATATTTCTCTATATATTTCTTATTTATTTCCAGAATATATCTCAGATGTCTATCAGACTTCATAATGCACATCACTGAATAGCTCTTATTATTCATACCATGCCATTGTTAGTAAATTTTAAAAAGATTTTACTACTTTATAACATTGTATCTGTCCACTATGTAATTTCACCCTCCATGCATTCATAAACTTTCTTTTTTTTTCTTTAAAGATTGACTGGAAGTCTAACAAAATAACTGACCCTTTCTAGACATTCAAGTATACTGACAGTATGATGAATTTTCTGTATATTAAAATACTTAGTTTAACACTTTACAGTTGTACAGATGAAAGAAGTTTGTACATATATTTTTTATCTTGGGAAAAAAATGTCTTTTGCCTTACCTTGGATGTTAAAAATAGTATTATGGGATGTCGGTTTTTCAATTATCATATGACACAAAGCATACCCAATTTAAAGACTTTGCCCTAAAAACTGATCTAAAAAAAAGCTCTTGGGGAAAATGATTTTTTACTCTTAAAGTAATACACTAGCTCATTCGCAAAAGTCCCTCCCTATATAAAACAATAACAACATCTCCAAACCAAAAAAGGCCAAAAACCAAAATAAAAAAAAAGCCATAACAAAACCCTTTCCAGTTTTGACCAGCAGAGGTCACTCTGTGTATCAATATTCAAAAGATGAGAGGAAAATTTAGTTTTAATCTGGATATTTTAAATTCTTAAAGATTTTTGAATCATTTTTTAAAAGTTGTAATATTTTCTCTATCATTGAATTGGTAATACCTCCCCCCTTCCCCTTTTGCTTGGATTGGTTCTTTATTTGTATATGTGTCATCTCGATTTCACTGAGCTCCTTCAGAGCAGAACCTTAGACATTTAAAAATGTTGAAATTATTTCCTTGTAAAGATACCTATGAAAAGCAACTGGAACATATAGATCTATCTTAGGGCTGCTTGATATGCCAACAAAAGCTGGATGGATAATGTATAACATATTAAATTCTTATATTGTCAAAACAGAGGCTAAGATTTGGTTTCGATTTCTAAGCATTACTTGTTTTAAATGGATAATACCAGAACTCAGTCCATAGTGTGGGTCCCCAACTTACTTATTTCCATGAAAGAATACTCTTCTAATCATACTATGACAAGTTCTAACTCTCTGTTCTTGGTAACCAAACTCTGCAAATGTGAGACCCATGTGTTTATAATAACTTTACTGCCAGAGAACAGAGGTTTGTTTTTTAAAGCTTAAGTTGTTTTAAGTCAATATTTAAGAAAAATCTAACAAACCAAAAAAATTCCTAAACCAAGTGATCCTAATAACTGTGGACAGACTTTCAGTAATCAGAACATTTTTAAAAAAGCATTGATAATTGATATTTTAATAACAGCATAGAGGGATTCAAAGCATTCCTCATCAAAATTACATTTTTTACATTACTTTTCCCTTTAAAGAAGGACTCAGGATATAGAATGAGTGTCCTCTTGGTAACTTTTCCCCCATTAAGAATTTCTAATTAATAGTGTATTACACGTTGTACTTTTTCTCAGTGTTAATCTTTTCCATAGAGATGGTACAAGTAGTTTCACTGAGAGTGACTAATAACTCAAAACTGCAGTTTCTGGGTATTTTCCAAGGGCTTTGGAGGGGTTGTATTATAATGTTTGTGGTGTTCATGAAGTAAACAATAAAATGGAACAAATAACTGTTGTCTCATACCCTGTTTGAACTAAACTGAAAATATTTCCTTCATATGTTTCTGTATTCTTTGAAAGATGCTCTCCATTGTCTATGCAGCCAAGCAGACTTGTAGAAGTAATTTAAATATTACTTTTCTTGAACCATGAAGCAAGTAACTGACCAGTTTCTCTATTTTTCTTACTTGTGCAAAAGGTTTTTTTTAAATTTTTATTCTGAACATAATTAATTACAGGGTCAGGTTTGACCATAACAGACTTTAAAAAGGATGCTTCACATCAAATAGGCTAATAAGGCATTAAAATGAAAGTAAATGGTGTGGTAAATCAGTTTATACTTTGAGATTGTAGGTTAGATATGCTATTTCTGGGACTGCTGTCTTTTTTAAGAAGAAAAAAGTGTTTAAATTAAAAAAACAATTTGAGATAGAAATATAATTTTCATTTCATTCTTTTTTGAAGCATACTGCATGCAGCATATTTTTAAACAAAACCACTACTGGTATTCATAGAAAGAACAGAGAAAGCATGAACACTCCTACCCTTAAGGGAAAAAGAAGCAAAAGAATGGAAATGTTTTTCAGCTTCATGATGGATTATGTTTTTAATAGTTTTGCCACAACAAAGCATTTTATTGAAATGGCTGCTTTATGCCAGATCAGGACACATACACTATTATTTTAATGAGCTTTAACAAGAACCCACATAACCAGATGAGAGAATCTGTATGTGTGAGAATGCACATACACACATTTTAAGGGGGGGGGAAGCAACTTACTTGTTTTTCAAAAGCAGTTGGCACAAGTCTTCTCAATTCAGACAGACTGTTATTTATCCGATCACGACGCCTTTTCTCTATAATCTATTCCAAAGGGGAAAAAAAAGAAAGTTTATGAATGCATGAATAGTGAAATTACATGTAGTGGAAAGATACAATGTTACACTCATTTCGTGAAATCAAAGAAAGGGGGGAAAAAAACAGTACACATACCCCTCTTCTTTTCTTTCTGGCCATAATCTGAGACGTTGTTGTCGGAGAATTTGATCGAATCACAGAGCCCGTACTTTGCCTATGAAACAGTAAGAATGTGTCAGGTGCTACATAACACAATGATTGTTCCTTGTGGGTACCTGATGCTACCTATTAAATATTCAGCGATTACACTATTCCTCTAAGTGTTTGGTCCTTTATTCTTAACTCTTCCTTCACTTCTACCACATTTTGCTTTTTTTAGGCCTTCTGGTCTCTCTAGGTTTGAATTACATCTTTTATTGGAGAGTCTTGGCATCAAGGCCTTAAAAGAATACTGGTCTGAGTCTCTACCTATAATGTATTGAAACAATTATGGAAAAATTTGGTGAAAAGTAACTATGTTTAGATACTTCATAGTTCTACTTAGATTTTTTTTTTTTCAAACATAATTAACCTCTGACAGCTTTCCCCTTCCTGGCATTGGATAAAGCAAAGCTATTTTAAAATAAAGGTCACATTAGTCTTGCTATCAAACAGATACAGTCTGGTCATGTGTCACTGGTCTTCTCCCTAGATCCAATTTTTAAAATAAACAAAAGCTAATTTATTTTATTTCTAAAGAAAAAAATAAACTTTTATATGTACCTAACTCCCAGAATACTTTGAAGCAAATAAGTTACTAACATTCATGCATCAAACTAAAGGGACATGGTCAGATAAATCTGATTTACTTTGAAATTGAATCTGTAGAAAATGAGTTCTGTAGTTGAAAAACCTTCCAAACTTCAAGTTTAAGGTTTAAACCCACCTATAATGTCTAGGAACTACATCCTTGAGTTCACAGTCTCAATTTTGTAGTCACTTTTAGTTTTCACCCATTTCTTCTTTTTTCATAATATACAAGGATTACACATCTTATGCTCATGAATTTACTGTTTTTTATCATTTATGCTGTTTCCTTTTAGAAATTATGGTCAGAACTGCAGATTTCCATTGTAACTAGCCCTCCTTCCTCCTTTTCATCCCTTCCTTATACATTACTCTTTTTCTTCAATGTCTTCAGCAACTTCAGTCTCATTTTTGATTTATGACATACTGTACTTTGAGAAATACAACCAGATAAGATAGAATAGTAGTTTTCAAACTTTTTAGTCTCAGGACGCTTTTACTCTCAAAAATTTTGAGGACTCCTAAAAAGCTTTAATTTTCAGGGGTTATCTACTCATGTTTATCTAGAATTATTATGAAAGAAGTTTTGATTTCAAAGATCCCTGGGATAGAAGACTTTTGAAACTTTTTCACCTATCTTTGGTATTTTGGTGTTTGGATTGCTGTGATGATGCTAAAGAAAAGTAATTTCCAAAAGGCAAGAATCCTGACCTCTGAATGACACTTAGTTGAAGGTAAATAATTTAACAGCTCCTGGGAATGCTATTTAGAAGCAATTATAACTTGACCTGCATGGGCACTAAAATGCCAGGTAACTGTCATGTGAAGTGGTGATTTGTTTTCTACTAACATGATCCAATTCTTTTTCAGTTCTAGTAATCATGCTGATACCAGAGTCAAAATGAAGATGCCTGAAAGCACTCTTATAACAGAAGGTCATTTTATTTCTGGATTGCCAAAGTCACATATGTTCATTCCCCAAAGCGCCACCTAGCCAGTCTGGACATCTCAAAAATTCCAGTGAACATTTCTTAAGTCTTCAATGAAAAGGGAAAAAAAGAGAGAAATCATTCTGTATTTCCTGTTCCTTCCATTCCCATTATCGAAAAGGGATTTCAGGAGCTGGGTCACCTGAAGTTGACCTAGTCCTCTGCAAAGCCACTGGTGGGCTATGACAGCTGACTGCTATAGGGGATCCATAGCCTCGGAAGTCAAAGGTTCATTAAAATCTCTCACTACCACTGGTGCATTTCAGCACGTCTCACCTTCCTCGGATTCCACCCCACCCCTAAATGATTAAAAAAAAAACTACACCAAGTTCTCAAAAACAATACAATGCCCGAAATAATCCCCTAATACCACTTCTTAATTAAATATGGATGACTTCACAAGCAAAGTTTTCTAGTTTCCTCCAAGATAGAAGGGAGGTAGATAGTCCCCGAGATTTCGCAAGAGATGCTCACCCACACTAGGAGTTTCCCACAAAGCCTTTGCCACGCTGGAGGGTTAGGGGACCACCTGGGTCTCTCTTCGGCCCGCTGCAGTCTCCCCCCCCCCCCCCACCCCGAGCAACTACCAATGGGGAGAAACCCCCTTCTCGACTCCCCACTCCCTGAGCTACTCACACTCACCCAGAATAATTGTTTTCGCTTCCCACGTCTATGGTCTCATCCATGTCGCTGTCTGAGGTAGTTTCCTCACAAGGTCGCTTCATCTCGGCGAGCCGGAGGGTGGGGGATAAGTGCCCACCCGGGTGCCTTCCTTTTTCTTCCCTGCCCCCCACCCCTCCCCTTCGCGGTCTGCGCAGCGCGGAGCCTGGCGAGCGCGGCACGGCGGCGGCGGCGGCAGCAGCGGTCTGTCCTCTTTGCTCTTTCCCACGCTGCAGTCCCTACCTCCAGCGAGCGCAAGTGCCCAGTCCCCAGGCACGCCCCCTTTCTCCCCCTCCCCTCCGCGATCTGTCCCGGGTGTAACCCCATCCTCCCCCCTCCCCCGCGGCTGGCTCCCCCGCAGGCACCGCCTATTGGACCCCAAAGTTCCTGATGGGCAGCATCAGTCCGCCCCCTCATAGAGTCGGGGGTGCTTGGGATTGGCTGGCAGCTGCGGGGCGATCGGGGCGGGAGGTGGAGAGGAGGGGGACACAGGGAGGAGGGGTGACTTTTGCGGAAGCCTAGAGCCAGTGGGTAGTTTCCAAGCGTGGGAAAGCAGCCGCTGCACCTCCGGTCCCTGGGAGCTGCGGGCGGGGAAAGGCGCAATCGGGTCCACCCCGTGGCGAGGGTGACCGCGGCTCTCAGTTCGCTGTAGGGAAGTGGTGCTGACGCCGAGCCTGAGGATCAGGTGTGGAGGGCAAGACTTTTGGTTTCGGCAACCCTCCTCCCTCCCAACCCCACCCCGGCCACGCTCAGCCCCAAACAAAGTTTCTGGGTTGTGTGTAAAGAATAACCTCAAACGCGTGGCTGTGTGTGTGTGTGTGTGTGTGTGTGTGTGTGTGTGTGTGTGTGTGTGTGTGTGTGTGTGCGCGCGCGCCTCAGGCAGGAGTCTCCTAGTAAAAAGGCTTTCCCCCTCCCCGGATCCCAAGGATCATTTTTTTTTATCACGTATTGTAGACTTTATCCTGCTCTTCTCTTAAAACTTTCCTAGCAGAGATGCGTTTTTCCTCTCCCTAAATTTCCATTGCTTCTCTAGGGCAGAATATTTGGGAGCATATGATTCGCTCAAAAATACTGGAATCCAGATTTATTGAAGGATTGGAAAAGCTACATTTTACATATGTACACACACACATATAATATATATATATATATATATAATACCTAGATTTCTTGCTTTAACTGTATTTCCACATTTCAAAAAGCTCCTAGTTATGAGCGGTTCATATACTTTTTTTTGGGGGGGTGCATTTTCATTTTTCCCGCCGTGGGGGCAAAGATATTCGTCAACTGGAGGTAAATCGAAGTGATGCGTCTGCACTTGATGATATAGAGAACTGAGGAAATCAGAATTTACGTGTAGCCTGAAAAATTCAACTTAGTTGGAGCTAGACATTTTTTTAAAATTTTATTTTCCTTGTATATCCACATCGTTGTCTCGGTTTTCCGTAACTGCGCTCAGCCAGTCACAGAGTAAAGGATTTAGTTGGGAGAATCGAGCAATGGAAACTGGGGGAATTTAGGATTTGAAGTGATTTTTTTTTTGGCAAACAATTTTTAAAAATTACTTTCTAAGGCTCTAGACTAATTTCTTCCACGTTTTCTAAACTTTCTATTTTTGGAAAAAATTCCAAACTGCGCTCTTCAAGCACTGAAAATACTATGTAAGCCGGCTGGATACCTTTGCGTATAGAAGGGTGAAGAGAGCGAGCTGACCGAAAATTAGAATTCGGTTCCCCCCTTGCCAAGTTCATTTCAGAGCCGCGGCGTTACCGCCCCCAACTAAAGTTTTGCCTTTTGTACGTAGGCTGGTGCAGAGCCCTTAAAAGCTAACCAACCAAACAAAGCCCTAGTCCGCCCCGAAGATACACTCCTAGATCTCTGGAGACCTGCAATTTTCCCCTCTCAGCCCTCTTCCTCCTAGGTTAACAGGAAGCCTCAGGTGTTTCCTTGAGCCACTTAGTCCCAGGCCACCACCAGCTAAACTTGAAAGGAGAAGGGTAGAGGAACTGGGAAAAGCCGGGGGGGGGGGGGGGGGGGGGGGGGGGGGGGGGAGAAGACTCCGAGGCCAAAACAAATCTGCAAAAAGCTTCAGCTGGGGAAGGGTGGGGGAGGAGATACGAAGTGAGCACCCGGAGGGCTTGTCCCTACTGGGAAGATACCGGTAGCTGATTCTAGCCGAGTGCAGAGAAGGTCCACAGACTTAGGATAAGGCTGCTTTAAAAACAAACAAGAACAAAAATAAAAAAGCCCTCTAATCAAAACCAAAAATGTCTTTCTTACCACACCGCCCTCCTCTCTTTAGTGTCAGCCCCTCAGTGGAGCCTCCTTTAACCGTGTGAATAGAAATATGACCCTTTTCATCCTGACTTTTGAAATGTAACCTGCCCAGAAAAAGAGTCTGGGAGGGTGGGTGGGGCGGACTGGAAGGCGAAGGAGGGAACTGACTGGGGGTTAAGGGGGGAGGAGAAGAGGTCCGAGGCGGGAGTGGGAAGCGGACGAGGGAGGCACAAAGGACCCTAGACCTGTAGGGACTGGGACACCAGAGTGCATGTCTCCAGAAGTCAAGGACTCCGCCTTTATTCTTGCATGGCCTGTTGTTTCGTTCAGCAACTAAGCTTTGGTACAACCGTCTAATTGCGTGGGATTAGCGATGCCCAGGAACTTGAGGCGGCCTTGAGCTTTCACTCCCCCAGCGCCCTGCTCTTCTCCACTTGCTCAAGTGGGTACGGCTCCTCTGAGGGCACAGTGGACGAACCTAGGCTGCGCTGTCCTGGTCTCCCTTCCCTCCACATCCAGTCAGGTGATCTGCTCCCTCACCCCCCACTGCCAGCCCCCGGGAGCCTCCCCTCCTCTTCCCCACCCCTAGGAAGTACTGCCACGAGGCTCCAGGCGCCCAAGTGACATGCTCCCGCTGCCCGGAGAGTGTCCGCGAGCTAGACTCGCCTGCCCTTTGCTGCCTTAGGCGGCGGCGGCGGCGGCGGCGGCGGCGGCGCCTGCCTCGGAGGATCGGGAAGGGTCTGACGCGTTCCCTTTGGGGAATTACCTGCTTTGTCTCGCTGCCCACGGGGCCCACCTGTTGGAAGCCCAGAAGACTGTTCCACTTTTTCTAAAAAAGAAATCACACACACAAACCCCAACTCATACCCAGTGGGAGAGAAAGTAGGGTGCAAACTGGTGCTAGTGTTCACCGTAACTAGGAGCGAGTCTTTTCTAAAACGACAAAAGGGGGATCTCTTTAAATAACAATGAATCGGTAAGTAACGTCTCCACTGCGCTCTACTCTAGAGATAATACATGCAAACACCGGGGCAATGAACTCGCATGAAAACAGCGACTATTAAAACCCTCTCCCAGGGTCGTCCTTTAAGTCTTGAGCATTATAAAGAAAGTCCCAAGTCCGAGAAAAGGGAAATCCGAAAACGTCCAAGGAGTTCCCCTTTTTTACGTTTCTTCTTAGGGAGAAGCGTCAGTTTATTGGAAGGAAAAAGAAGCCCCGGATATTTTGAGCTATGTTCGAAGAATGGGATATTTAATTGCCAATCCCTAATCTCGGTCATGCGCCGCAATATTTCTCAATTAAGTCGTGCATGTCTCTGCACACGGGTCGGTGAGGGAAGAGTCAGAGGACAAACTCGTACCTAATGTGTCCTGGGGTTTTTAGAGCAGGCTCGCAGGGCTGTCTTTTCCTGGGAATGTTGCGATTGTGTGAAGAAGGCATGGGGGAGGGGAGGCGGGGGACAGCTACGGAATTTCAAACCCCTTTGCCCTGCTGGGACATCCTTTTCAGCCAAAGTCTGAAAAAGTTTGCTACAGAGCAAACTTGCAAAGTAGAAGAGATTTCGATGCATGAGAAAGGCAAGCTTCATTTTGAAGGAGCTGTTTTTTTTTTATTGTTGTTATTTAGTTGGTTTGGTTTGATTTTTGTTCTTAAAGTATTCCCCTAAAATGAGATTGTCTTAAAAATAGATTAAAAAGGTGCAAGGCCATTCATGTAAAGAAAATTGTGGTAGGAAGGTAAAGCTAAGAAATTGTCCTGAACTGAACATAGGAGATTAGATAGAGATAGAGCTGATTTAGACCTCTGAAATTCCGAACCTTTATCCTCCTAATAATTGATTTCATATTCAATAATTTGAAACAAATGTCTTAAAAACAGGTCCAGGCTGCTTATTTCCTCATAATTACATCCCTGAGGGAATATATGTGTCTCTTTGTGTCTTTCTGTGTATGTCCGTATGGAGGTATATATATATATATATATATATATACACACACATATATATATATGGAAGTGTTCTTCCTATTAAATGTTAATTTTCAGTTATTTTCATGCCTGTATTGGCAGTGATTTTCAGGTATTGATTCTAAACTCATTTCAATTATAGAGGAAAATTCTATGGTTTGCAACATATATTTTCCCTAAAATGATTTCTTTACTGTATTAAAATCTTTTCAGGAAATTTGGAATGATCTTGAGATTTAAACTTCCCTTTTCTTCTACTACTTTTGTTAGCTATGTGCCTCATTTTCCTAGGATACTTTGTTATAGTTCATTATTTGCTGCTACTCTCAATCTTTTGAGGTCTTATTTACAGTTACTTCCACAGCCTGCTACTCCAGTGTTTGGATTGGCTTAGAAAGTCACCAAGGCAAAACACCACTTTAAAAGAATGTATTTACATAGCTTCTCAGTTAAACAAAACAACCCCCTCATTTAAAAGATGTTTGTATCTTTCCAGGAAGCCTAGATGGATGGAGATCTGATTGACAGGTCCAAAATTCAACCCATTCTGAACATCATTACTATTTAAACAGTTTTGGGGGCCAAAGTGAGAACAAGCTGGTTGCCCCTAGAAAGTGTTGGATCTATTTGCGATTGCCTGGTGCAGGTGACAAGGACATGCACGTGTAGATCTGTGTGCAGCCTTGTTCTACTGCCTGGCCTGACGAGCTGGGTATTGTGAGCTGGCAGCCCCTTGAAATTTATAAGAATGCTTCACCCCAGGAGCCCAGTGCTAAGGGCAAGATCCTTATAAATTTCAATACCTTGACTCACAAGCATTTCTGAGGCAGACTCTGCAGAGAAGGTCAGATTATGACACACGTTGCAGACCAGCTGCAGGGATCATTTTAGGCCCACCAACCTTGATGTTGTTCCTTGAAGGGGGCTGCTTCAAGAATTAAAAATCATGATGATTTTTTTGTTAACCACAGAAAGTATATCCTATTTCTTGTCTTACACTAATATGTGCAATTTATTTTCTGTATTCTCAGTCCTAATGTGAGAGAAATCTAAGATATTAAATACTTTTTTCCTGGGAGTTAGAAATTTAAAGTTTAATCTTATAACAATGTACTCAAAAGCTTTTGTTACAAGATATTATTTATACCTGTATATGCCTATGGATGAATTCTTAGCTAGGGTGGGAACATCTGTTTGATAGGAAATGGAATAAGATAACTGAGTACTTTCCCTTGATTAGCAAACAATAATCACAAAGTTATAATAATCTCTAAGAACGAAGGTGGACTTGTTTTGAAATATGAAGATGGTGGTGAATGTTTTCAGGGACCTGCAAAGGGTTGAGAGTGTAGATCTGGCATGGCTCTATCAGAGGTAAGGCTCAGCTCTGCCTCACCTGCCACCCCTTCACCATGTAGCCCTGGATGTTAAGGAAATTCTTTAAAATTCACATTTTTCTATCCTCAATTGAAGAGGTAGCTTCCTACCTCTATCCCACTGGAGAAGACATATATTTTTCATTCAAAATTATAGTGCTCTATTTTGCAGTAATTTGTAGTTTGTTTAGTTGTTTACTTTAATAGCTTACAAAAATATGCCCCTTGCTTAAAATTACCTTCAGGGAAATCTAAGTCAAGATTATTAAAATATTTAAATAGCAATCAATAGTAATTATGAGAAACACTTCTTCCCCCAAAATAAGCATGATCTCATTGCCTCTGAATAATCCAGCTAAAAAAGGCACTGTGCATGACTTGTGCTCTCCAGATGATTTAAATGGAATACCATATGACCAGGACAGGTATGGACTTCCAAAGATGTAGGATCTCCAAAGAAAGCAGTCTGTTTTGGGTTTCAGGGATGCGTAGTAGTGATATCTATATCTGCTTGTCTTCTACTTGCTGATCTTAGTCTGAGATTAAAGAAAATGTCCATCTTCAGATGGACTGTAGAAATAGTATAGTTTAACAATTTCCACTAGAAGAAATTCTATATTCTGTGTTTCTTTTATTAAAGCAGTTAGTCATGATCATATTTCCTCTCCTTAGTTCTTGTTTTTTGAGCATTAATTGAACTAAAGACCTAAATTTAGATTTGCTATGAAAAAAAATTCAGGCTATTCACTGACCCTCATGTTTCTTAAACTTTTGAAGGTAATTACTTTATAGATATAAACATGTTTTTTTTTTTTATCTACAGGGCTGTATTTGATTAGGTGGTAAGGATATGGAGAAGGCTCACTATCTGCTGTTTGACAGACCTTTAAAAGATGGATTTATGTTTCCTATGGGAATTTGATCATATTTGATAAGCTTTGTATTTTTTTTACCAATCTTCATTCCCTATGATTGTAAGTGGATGTACTTTATAAAAATTTGGACACAGATCTGGGGCTAATATTTTAAATTTATACAGTCCATTCTATCTTTGATGAGCTGAGTACATTTTTAGAAGATGTTGACAAATGTCTTCCTTGGTCTTGTTAAATAGGTGCTTTGGGAGTCTAGGGTAATACTAAAATGTAGTTTGTAAGAAGAGTTCTTAGAATGAATGAATTCATTATTATACTATATATTTCTCCAATAACCCATTATCCAAGAATTCTAAAAAAACACAGGAAGCTCATAACAGGATCTGTATTTACAAAGATTGCTAATGGAATGTTAATGAAATAATGATTTTTACCTTTGTACCTTTAGAAACTATTAATAAAGACTGAAAATAAAAGATCAATATGAATTGACAAATATGAATCTTGAAAGAATAAAATAACTATTGGACTGATAAATTTTCAGAGATCTGAATGTTCAGATCCTTGTACTAAGGAAGGGTGGTCATATTATCATGACAGTGGAAATGTTGACTGTATTAGAAGCAAGAACACTTGAATTCAAATTTCATTTCTCTTGCTTATTACTCTGATCTTTGACAACCAACTCAGCCTTTCTGGGCATCACTTCTAACCTGACTGCAGCATTCTGGAGACTTTTCTGGTAACTTCTCCATCATGCCTCCTTTCCCACCCAGATTTTAGCTTCCTTTTCTTGTTATCCTCTCATTAGATAATAAACTCCTCTAGGGCAGGCACTGTCTGTCTTTTTTTCTATTTGTCCCCCAGGGCTTAGCACAGCAACTTGTGCTTAATAAATACTGATCCATTCTTAAAACAGGTTCTTCAAAGAGTTTACTAGGCAACATTTCGTTACTCCATTCATAGATTACAGGATTTGGAGTTGGGAAGTGACTGTAAGTAAAAGTTATCTATTCTTTCATTTTAATTTTTTTAGGTTTTTACAAGGCAAATAGGGTTAAATGGCTTTTCCCAAGGCCACACAGCTAGGTAATTATTAAGTGTCTGGGGCTGGATTTGAACTCAGGTACTCCTGACTCCTGGGCCGGTGCTCTATCCACTGCACCACCTGGCTGAAACCTAGCCACCCCCCTCCCCTTATTTTATAGATGAGGAAAATGAAGTCAAGGTAGGTATGATTTGCTCAAGGTCCCACGTGTGGCATTCACCTAAATACAAAGAAGAGTAGAGATACTGTATTTCAAACCAGAGGCTAGAGCATTAGCCCTGGATTCAGGAGGATCTGAGTTCAAATCCCACTCAGACATTTGACACTTGCTAGCTGTGTGACCTTGGGCAAGTCATCCAGGGCCATTTCCAGTTATCCTGATTCATATCTGGTTGCTGGACTCAGATGGTTCCAGAGGAGAAAGTGAGGTTGATGACTTAGCACAGCACACCCTCACTCCAATCCAAATCTAATTCTCTTGCTTGTCATGGTATCACCTCCCTGATGGTCCTTTTGGAAAACAAAGGATAAACAGTAACAACATCAAACTAGGTACTTTGACTCCATGTCTAGCTTTTCCTTTATATTAGCAGTTCTCAAAGTGTGATGACCCAATGGATAGAGTGCTGCTCTGCAGTCTAATCTGGCTTCAGATATGTATTAGCTATGTGATCTTGGGCAAGTTTTCCTCATTTGTAAAACGACCTGGAGAAGGAAATGACAAACCTCTCCATTATCTTTGCCAAGAAACCCCAAAGAGGGTCATGAAGAGTCAAACAGAACTGGAAAGTAAAATGAGAGGTTGAAACTTTTTTCTTAATAAAAAAATCAAAATAAAATAGATTTTTATGGTAATCATTGTTCAATAAATTTCACATAAACAAAATCTCTTCTCAGCTTCATCAGTTTTTAAGAGTATGTAAAGATATCCTGAGACCAAAACATTTGAGAAGCTCTCTATATTCAGCTGATTCCAATGATAAAATGCAATTAAAAGTGACAAAATGATGTTTCTTTTAAAAATAATTTATCTAAACTCTTCTTAAGTTTAGATAGGTTTTCCCATAATTCTTCTGAAGTAGAGAGGTTTTCCTGATGATTGTATCCCATCAAATCAGATTTTTAGTTTGTGTATTTATAACTGGTAACAGTTTTCATTTGGAATTAAAGCACTCTGGACAGAGAAAAAATGTCAATCTAACAAGTCTCAGGGAGACTCTTAGACTCTGGGTCCAAGTAATCTAGTCACTAATGCTAAATTTTTTTCAGCTACAAAAGATTCTTCAAATAAATATATACAGTATTTCAATATATACATAAAAGTAGAACTTTGGGTTTTGTTGTGAATACAGCCATTGGATGATTAAAAAATCTAATCTTATAGAAATGTTGAATGGGGATTCAGTTTAGCCCTTGGGAATCTCTTTCTTTTCTTTTAGGTTCCTTAAGTTTAGTTTAGCATGACCCATGCTTATATACAAGCACACATTTGTATTTCTTCTCTGGGTATTCAAAGTTATGTCAAGACTTGCAGACTAATATTTAGAGAATTGTTTAAAAATATGCCATGTCAGAAATTCAAATTATAAGAAAGTTACCCTCTCTGCTTAAGAGAACTTTTTAGAGTGAGATTTTCAGTCTCATTGACTTCAAAGAAATTCATAGTACAGTAACACTTGTCAGTTATCTCAGTACTTATCCAGATTACGTGTTCTCAATGAAAGATCAAGTTATGATTTTCTACCACTGTTTTTCCCTCTGAAAGACTGAAGCACATTTGAGGTACTTTTCCTCAGGGACCCATTAAATGAAGGTTTAACACTAGTGTGACTTGGAATTATTTTAAGGATATTAATCCATGAACAGCTTTTTATTAAGTACCTATTATATACCAAACAGTATGTTGGGTTCTAGGAATATAAATAAAGTGAATGAAATAATGTCTATCCACAAAGATCTAGAAATATTAAAATGCCATCAGTCCCTGAAGTAGAATCAGGTCATAATTGCAATAAAAAAACATGAATGAAAATAATAATCTATATGAAAATCAATTAGCAGTAAGCAGTGGTTAAAAACACTGTCCTAAATATAGCAAACTTTATCGTGTCTCTTCATTGTTGGTTAGGTGTAAAGTTAGATTTTTCTTAGTCACTGATTTGTTTAATAAGAGGGACTAATGAGGTAATCCAGTGGATAGAGTATGAATTCTGGAGTTCAGAAGACTTTCTCAGTTCAAATCCAGCTTCAGACACTTGTTAGCTGTATGACCTGGGCTAGTCCCTTAACCTTGATTGCCTCAGTTTCCTCATCTGTAAAATGAGCTGGAGAAGAAAATGGCAAACCACTCCAGTATCTTTGCCATAGATGCCCATTGAAATTACAATGCAATCCAATAAATATTTATGAAACACCTACTATAGGCTTAGTACTGTGCCAAGCACTGTCATGTACCTGAACTTAAAGTTAAGGGTAATGTGACTCTTGGGGGCAGGACTCCATACAGTGAATGGGATAGAAGGAAGAAAAGAAAGAGCATTTCTTTTTCTTGGGTTGTCTCTAGACAACATTTTCTAACTAGGTGGCTTGTTTGAACATTCTCATACTGTACTGTTTTTAGTATTTTGAGCACCTTTCACCATATTGCCTCAAGTTCCTTTCTATACATTGGATTTACTCAATCTTTGTTGTTGTTCAGTCATTTTCAGTCGTGTTTGACTCAATGATCCCAATTGAGGTTTTCTTGGCAAAGATATTGAAGTGGTTTCTCATTTCCTTCTCCAGTTCATTTTACAGATGAGAAAACTGAGGCAAACAGGATTAAGTGACTTGCTATTATGTAAATTTTGATGCCTGACCTAATAAAGCAACTTTAAGGTTCCATTTCATATTCCTTGAATTGACAAAGTTAACCCTCTCCCCAAAAATGAAAATGACAAATGTTGGAGCAATTGCAGGCACACAGATATATTAATTCACTGTGGTAAAGCTGTGAATTGGTCCAGTGAGTCTGGAAAACAATTTACTAATGTTACTAAATTACATATCTTCACAAAGCTATTAAGTGTCTGAGACCAAATGTGAACTCAGGTCTTCCTGATTCCAGATCCAGTACTCTATCTGCTGCACCATCTATCTGCCCTTAATCAGGTCTTTCATACTCTCAAATTGTTTCATGCTCCAAAATTATTTGCTTCCCTTCTCCTAGCTTATAAAACTCAATTTCCCTTGGTGCCCAGGGCCTCACTCACATATTAGAAGGCAAATAATTAGACTGAAATAGTTCAGATTTAATATTTAGAGGAGTAGCTCCATAAACCTTCTAGGGAATATTTGTATTTTTTTATTTGTAATTTATTATTTTTTTTAGGTTTTTGCAAGGCAGTGGGGTTAAGTGACTTGCCCAAGTCCATACAGCTAGGTAATTATTAAGTGTCTGAGGCTGTATTTGAACTCAGGTACTCCTGACTCCAGGGTTCGTGCTCTTTCCACTTCACCACCTAGCCACCCCTATTTGATTTTTTAGAACATAATGTTTTTAAGCCATATGAGTTGCTGTTATATCTGCAGACAATACAGAAAAATGAAATGAAAACTTTCAGACAATTTGGAGAAGATATTTTTGAACCAGTGGATAGAGGTACAAAAGGTTTAGAATCTTTGCCCTAAGTTCATCATTTACAAGCTATTCTTTTTTTTCATAGCTTTGACTTTTTTTTTTTTGGTTAGTTGAAAAAAAATTTCTCTTGCTCCCATCTCTTCTGTCTCACACTCTTACCACTCAACCAGGAAAAAAGAAAAAAACTAAAATTGTTGTAACTAATATATATATATATATATATATATATGTAGATATATGGATATAGATTCATATATGAAAGCAAAATAAATTAATCTACTGGTCATGTTCAAATGTCTCATGTCTCATTCTGGCTTTGAGTCCATTGCAACTCTGTCAGGATGTAGGATAGCTTGCTTTAATATTGGAATTGTGTCTGGTCACTGCTCTATTAGAATTCTTAAGTCTTTCATCGTTTTTCTTTATAATGTTACTATTGCAAAAATTGTCCTCCCTAGTTCCTTTTAATTCACTATGTATTGCTCATATAAGTCTTCTGAGGTTTGTCTCAAGCCTTCCCTTTTATCCTTTCTTATGGTATTTCATTACTTCTCTATATCATAATTTGTTTAGCCATTTCCAAGTTGATGAGTACTCCTCAAATTTCCAGTTATTTTTCCCAACAAAAAAGCTGATATACACATAGGCATATATATAATGTATATACATATAGATCAATAGATAGATAAAAACATTGATCTTTTCTACTTTGTTTTTTTTAGTGATATAAACTTGGGTTAATTTTATGTCAATAAATTTAGTAACTTGAGGGGCACAATTCCAAATTGTTTTCCAGACTGGCTGGACCAATTCACAGCTTTACCACAATGCATTAATATATCTGTGTGCCTGCAATTGTTCCAACATTTGTCGTTTTCATTTTTGGATGGAGGGTTAACTTTGTCAATCCAAGGAATATGAAATGGAACCTTAGAGTTGCTTTATTAGGTCAGGCATCGAAATTTACATAAGAGAAATCTTGAAGAGATAAATAAACTCTGAGAGAGACCAATTATGTTCAAAACAATGTATGGAGAATAAGTTTTTTGACTTAGAAAATAAGCTACTAGTGATCAGAAAATGTAACCAGATGAATGCTGTTTAGTCTATCATGGTAGATGCTGTTATTCCATGATAACAGCTATGATTTGGTCAATGAAGAGAATTGGCAGCCCTCTGTTTAGACACCACCATGAGTTTGGTGACTGACCTTGGGCAACCTATTGCTGTTCTGATTTCACCCTCAAAGTTCAAGTTTTCCCATCTATTGTTTTTATTTGTTATTGAGTTGTTATAGTTAGAATGTGTGATACTTCGAACTTTTCCAAAGTGAGTTGAATGTACTTAATAAAGAACATTTAGGATACTTGCTATCAAATCTTGTGTTTGCAGAAGGATAGTCAATGTGTTGATGCAATTGATGTTAGCCAGGGACACATTCTTGCTTAAGCCCTGTAGTTGTGTTTTGCCACCTGTAGTTCTGCTGAATAAAAGTGGGCCCATCCATCAGCTCTGATGATTTTCCTTGTGGAAACCATCTTGATAAGGAGAAGGGATCTAGATTTTAGTATCAACAGTCCTTTGCTCTTCAAAGGCATCTTTCAGACAAGGATCGAAGAACCCCTCACAAACATTAATTAAATTAATCTTAGGCCCTATCACTTTGTGGGAGGTGAAGGGTTTTGATAAAAATGATAATCTGAGGAAAAAGGGATTTTGTGTGTGCGGCAGCTTGAAAAATGCAGAAAGTGGGAAGTGTTCATTCCTTATTATTTCAGGGGGCTTAGTAAATATTAATTTTGGATACAAAGTCAGCTGAGTTTACCCATATTCTTGGCAAGACATGTAAATCCTGTGCCTATTTTTAATGAAGTACAAATACAGATGCTCATGCTAGACACCAACTTATGAATATAAATTTGTGAATGCTTTGAGTTACAGTGGATTCAGATATGAATCCAAGAGAGTTCTTTCCAAACTCAAATCCAGCTCAGCTGGGCATTCATTTCTTTAGCCTTCTGAGATATTAGATATTTATTAAACTTGTTTATAATATATTAAGCACCTATTATATACAGAGTGCACTCTGTTAGTCACCTCTTGGTAGGAAACTTAGTCTGAGGGAATTGTTTTAAAGTGTTCAAGTTATTAGAAAGTTATTTAGTACCTGGCAAGAGTAAGAAAGATATAATTTAGAACACTAATCCTTTAGGTAACCATATGATTTTAGGCAAGTAATTGCAAAGGGATCTCTATAGTGCTCCCAATGCCTAAATGATTCCACTTACTTGACCTTATCACATTTTGGACTGACTTTTTTGGCTATTCTTTAAATCATTTTTCTTTACTGTATTTTTTTCCTATTCGGCTCCTTATTTTTCATTGAAGGACATATATATGTTTTTGCAAAAATTTAGGATAGAAAGTTTTTCAGATATAAATCTTTTCTTACAGATTCACTTTACCCTAAAACTGCAAGAAATTCTGTCAGGGTTAACAGAATGTACCTCATCTCAAGACACTTGTCATTTATCACATGAGTGCCCAAAGAATTCTTCATGATTCACTAAACAGATAAAGGTTCCTTTTTTGTTTTTAAAGGGCCAAACAGATTCACTGTTCCTGGCTTCTTAAAGGTAAAGTTATAAATTTCCCCCTTCTAGTTTTTGTGTTTCTTGAAAACAGGCCAGAATTGTTGTTCATGTTACCAGATGACTATCCATGCATTCTGCACATCTGACATACCATGGCTGCTCAGAAAACAAGATTTGGAGTAAAGATTTGTTCCTTTTTTACAAGTAAAGATTTGTTTGTTTTTTAATTTTAACAGGGATCTCAGCTTTCTATGGTTTTTCTCTGGGAATTCATCTATCTTTTTATCTGATCAGTGCTTATCACCAGAGTCTCTGGCACTTTCTGTGCTTGAAGAAACACTTTTATGATGGAGGATCTTTTGCATAATCTTGTTGACAAAAATTCGGTCCACTTAGCCAACAGTAGGATATAGATGGTTTTCATACTGTTGAATCTTCTTTTGGTTCACCTTTTGCCATAGGGTTTATATTTATTCATTTCAAAAATTCCTCAAATCAGATTTTCCATAGTCAGTCATCCCATAATGAGAGCAACATTTGGAATTCTCCACCTTCATCTCATGACTGAGCTATATCCCAAGAGGGATTAAAAATGTTTGTTTTGCTTTTATAGTCAATCATTTCATAACTAGGGCAAATTTTTAATTTTTGAATTGTGCTTAGAACTAAATACAGGGAAGTAGCAAGTTGGCATTATAATTTTTAAAAATCCCACGAAACAACAAAGTATAGCTTGACAAGGTTAGGTTAAAGGAGTGACGTTTTCAATATTATGAATAGCTTAAAGCTATACTTTTTTGATGTGTGTATCTTCTATATTATTTTGTCAGTCAGAGAGAATTTCTCTCTCCATATTTAGTTTTATAAAGATCAATCTTTCATTACTTGGTTAGGATGATTTCTTCTTTTATTCATAGCCTGTTAACAAAAGAAAGAAAATATATAACCTTTCTTTAAAGAAAGTATATGGCCTAATGCTATTAGGTCATTGATCAAAAGTCACCTGATGAAGTTGATAGAGCATTGGACAGAGTTTAGAAGACTTGAGTTTGAATTCTGCCTCAAATACTTACTAGCCCTGTGGTTCTAGACAAATAATATAATTAAATTTTCTGAGCCTCAGTTTCTTCTTCTGTAAAATGAAGATAACAATAGTCCAAGGTTCACAACATTGTTGTGAAGATCAGATAATGTAGCCTATTAAAAACCTTAATGTGATTTATATATGTCAGTCATTATCATTAAGATATAAAATGAACAGAGAAGATTCCCTTTGTTATTCACCAGTTACAGTAATACTCTGATTAAATGAAACAGATGACAGAATATCAGACTCAGAACAGAATTTAGAGACCACTTAGTCTTTTTTTTTTAGTTTTTTTTTTTTGCAAGGCAAACAGGGTTAAGTGGCTTGCTCAAGGCCACACAGCTAGGTAATTATTAAGTGTCTGAAACCGGATTTGAACCCAGGTACTCCTGATTCCAGGGCCGGTGCTTTATGCACTAAGCCACCTAGTTGCCACCCCCCCCCTTAGTCTTTTTACCTGAATAAGAATGCTTTCTACTGTTTTCTTCAGTAGTCTCAACAAGTTATTTGAAGACCTATAAAGCACAGAATATTTCTGCAGAAAAAAATTGGAAAATCATTTCTAAGATATGTAGGTCTGGTAGGAGAATAGGGTGTTCTTTATATCCTAATGAAAATAAAATACCATATAGTACATTAAACATAGTAGTCTCATATCTTGGTTCTAGTGCCATACTAATATTCATTTCTGGTTTCACAAGGTCCATCATATCTTATTAAGATTGACAGGTTTTGAGTGAAGTTCTAGCTAGCTAGGAATTCTGTGTTTTTAGTTTAAGGACAAGTCTAGCTACAATCAGAGAGGTTTACTGCCAGAGGATGACCACCAAGTGAGGAGTGTTTATTAAGACTGGTTAATAATATATGGATAGGATACAACTTACATCAGCAGAAACACAGAAACTCAGAGTTTGGAAGGGAGGTCATGGGTCATTCAGTTCAACCAATGACTGAAAAAGAATTTTCTTTATACTCTGCCCAACAAGTGACTCTCTAGACTTTGCTTGAAGATCTCCAGTGAAAGGAAGTCTAAAAGATCTCAAGACGGATCCTTCCACTTTGAGATAGTTCTAATTATTGGGAAGTTCTTTCTGATCTCAAGCTTAAATCTGCCTCACTGAAACTTCTACCCATCCAATGTTCTTAGTGCTTTCTCTTGGAGACAAATCAAATTAGGGTCTTCACTTATTTAGAATTTTTTTCTGTACTCTGATTTTTCTACATTTAAATTTTTGATCTTCTATTAAAATTCCTCTTCTTCCTTCCCCCGCAATATTATGGGGTATGACTTTTGTCAGCAGAATGTAAGATCTGGCTGGTATTCCTAAGATGGAGAGGCTTCAAATTTTTTCCTGATGAAGGATCAAATGTATGTATGTATGTCTCTTTTCTGAAGATAAACCTAACCAAGTGTATGTCACCATGTTGGCCTCATGGTGTTGGATTTTTAAATCCCAACACTTTTTGTCCATCTACTAAGTCATATAGGGCATATAAGATCTAAGTTTTTGTGTTATTTAGTTGTTGCTGACTTTTAAGAAACCATGTGAATCAATATTTAATCTTATAATCAAGGTGTCTCCCATGATTGTGTTAAGATCAAATAAGATTTCATGTAAAATGCAACCATAAAAGAATTTTCTTGATAACTTTTATCAATATAAAATGAAATTTAGCAGGGGAGATGTATGTTAACTTGGGGTGTTTATAACTAATATAGAAGATATCTGTATTAGAATATAACAGAAGATGAATTTCATATATATATACACATATATATATGTAGAGAGAGAGAGAGAGAGAGAGAGATAGAGAGAAGCCTTCCTAATAATAATAGTGATCAGAACATTTATATGTTCCCTTGAAATTTACTAAATTCTTTTTTTTACTATAATTCTGTTCAACAACATAATTATTAATTTATTAATTTGGCAGACTTAGAAATTAAAGATGATAGAAGTTAAGTGCTTTATTTTAGTGGTTAATTTATTATTAATGTCTTTTTTGTTATTTTTTTACTTTATCTTTTCTAATTAAATGTGAAGATAGCTTTCAACCTTCATTCTTTTGAAGCTTTTGAGTTCCACATTTTTGTACCATCTTCTGTTTCCTCCCCCCCATGACAGTGAGTAATCTTATATATAGGTTGAACATATACAGTCATATTTAACATATTTCCATATTAGTCATGTTGTAAAAGAAGTATTAATTTATGTATCTAGTCAACAATTTAATTGATTAATTTGTCTAAACCTCTAGTCAGTTGGAATTAGAACTCAGGTCTTTAGAATTCTTTCCATTATATTTTAATACATCATTGATGTACACAAGGTGAGAATTAACCATAAAGTGAAATGGACTGAAAGAAGGAGGTAATATGGTGAATGAAAACTGTTTATGTGATCTCATGTAAATTCCTTAACTTCTTTCAGTCTCAGTTTCCTTATCTGAAAAATGAGGTTATTGGTCCAAATGTTCACTTAGGTCTAAAATCTCATGTATCTGATTTCATTGTTTTCCTACAATATTAGAAAAAAAAAATCAAACCATATATATATATATATATATATATATATATATATATATATATATCACTTCATATTTTTCAAATGTTTTTACATAATTATACATAAAGTTTGCAAAAAGTCAGCCTAGAGTTTCTATTGGCACTAGTAACCCAGTTAGTTCCTGGTGAACCAGACAGGAAGGTCTCCCAGTAATGATGTAAGTCATATTTTTTGTCAACTTGATGGTTATATAAAAAGTAAGGAAAGCCACATTAAAGAAAAAAAAGTTGGTGGAACAAGAATATAATTCCAGAACTTCTTAGCCCCATTAATATGGAAATCATCTAAAGCTAAGTAAATGATTTTATGTTTAATATAATAATAATATGAGTTAATAATTTGACTCCTAATATTGACGTTGAATGTCATAATTCAAATAAATTGAACTAGTTTGTAAGGGCAATTTAACTTTTGCAACAACCAGACACACACACCCTCAAAACACCAGTGAACAATCTAGTTAAAGCTTCTTTAAGAGGGAAAATTCATAAGTTTGAACCCAATTTTGAAACCAACACAGAAAGATAGCAATGACATTTTAAATAATAAAGGCCAAGATAAACACAAAAGCTCTTTGAGGGCCAGTTTCATCCTTAATAACTTTTTTTGTTGAATTCAATTAAAGGATGTTGGAGACAAGGTTTTGCCCTGGTGTATTCATAAAATCCTTCCAAATACTGATTCTATGAATTGATACTTTAAAAGATACCCAATTTTTAAAAATGTGTTAAATATTCTGTACAGGTTTTTTTTGGTTCCCAAAAGGTTTTTTTTTTTTAATACTTCAAAGTGAGAAACCTCCATTGGTATCTTCTAAACTTTATTTAAGTAATTAGTTCTATGAGAATTCCAGGCTCTGAATGATTGGAGTTCTCTTTCTTTATATTTGGGGAAAAGAAAGAATCTGGAACTTTCCCAAATATAACACATCATATTCCTTCAAATACCTTTAGTACATGAGATAATGAAGTCAACATATGTATCTGTAACAACCTCCATAGCTTATGAAGATAGGATTGATAAATATTAAACTAAAATGGAAATACATCTGCTTTTCACATCTGAGCATTAAAACAATTGCTGAGGTCACCCATTTCACCCATCCTTTCATCCTTCAATTCAACAAGCTGTGCTAGTTACTGCATGAGTGTGTTAGTAAATGTTTAAAAGCTGTCTTTTGGGAAAAAAGCAATATGCATGTGATGCATTTTTTTAAACAAGGCAGTGGGGTTAAGTGACTTGTCCAAGGTCACATAACTAGGTAATTATTAAGTGTCTGAGGTTGAATTTGAACTCAGGTCCTCCTGACTCCAGGGCCGGTGCTCTATCCACTATATCACTTAACTGACCCCAAGTGATGTATTTTTAAGTCAAATCTGCATTATTAACATCTTTTCTTTCTTAGGTCTAGTGAATTTAGGAAAACCCAATAAATCCAACTCTGAAATGCAGTGTTTGCTGAGGTGTAAATGCTCCCACAGAAAATTTAAGTCTCTTGCTAGAGCTGGTTCCAGACATCCCTTGATACTAGAAATGGAAAGTTAGAAAATAAGACAGTCCTTATTCTTTAGGAATTTATGATCTACTAGAGGAATAAGACATGAACTAAAATAAGAATTATAGAAAGTGACTTTCATAAGTGAAAAGAGATATCAGAAATTTGAGGATGGAGAGATCTTTCAGTTGTGATGGGGAATTACTTTGGGAGTGGCTAAAGAGAGCAGAGGTCTCATAGAGGAGATGACACCTGAGAGGGCCCTTGAAGGAAAAGAAAGATTTCAGTAGGCAAAAAGGTAGAGAAGTGTGTAATATATATTTCAACATTATCAATGCTGTCTTTAGAAGGGTTTGGGGGTGCAACTGGCTTCTCTTTTCTTACCAGTGGCCTTTAGCATCCTTTAAAAACAGATACCAATCTGAGTGAACACTATTGAAGAAGTGATCAGCTTTGCTAAAGATGGAGAGAGAGAGAGAGAGAGAGAGAGAGAGAGAGAGAGAGAGAGAGAGAGAGAGAGAGATTTATTGAAAATTTTGAAGTACATGGACTTTTGGGGAAATGTCCAGCTCTATACAAATGCAAAAGTGACTTTTGGAAAACAAGAATATGATGCTTTTTGTTTTTTTGCTTTCTACCAAACTTTTTTTTTGTTTTTCCAACTACATGCAAAATCAACATCTAAACCAAATCCCCCTCCAAACTTCCCAATTACTGTTGAGGGTACCATCATATTTATTATCATCCAAGTTTATAACTTCAGAGTCAATCTTGACTCTTTCCTCTCCTCTCCTCTCCTTTTTCAATCTGTTGCTATGTCTTCTGATTTTACCTCCTCTGTGTCTCTTAGATTTGCCTCTGCTGCACTCACATGGCCATGACTCTGTTTTGGGTCATCCACTCCCCTGAATTACAGCAATAGTCCTGTAAGTGATCTCCTTCCTTCCAAGTCTCTCCCTTCTCTAATCCATTCTCCACACAGATGCCAAAAGAATAATCCTAAGGTCCAAATCTGACCACATGCCTTTGCTCAAAAATCTTAAGTGGTTCCCTTTTGCCTTGAGGATATAAAGCAACCTCCTCTATTTGGTATACAAAGTCATCTGTAATCTGGCTCCAACTTAGCTTTTCATTTTTATTTCTTATTGCTTCCCATCATGGGTTCTTATCCAGACAGAGTAGCCTTTTAAGTTATTTCCCAAACTCAGCATTTTATCTCCTGTCAATCAGTCAACAAACATTTATTGCCTATGTACTGTGACATTGTGCTAAAGCTTGAGGAAGAAAGAACAAGAAAGGAATAAACCAGTATCTGCTTTCAAGGAACTCATAGTTTAATGAGGGAGGCAACATGTAAATCTCTATGTACAAACAAGCTCTGTACAGGACAAATTGGAGGTAGTGTAGGGAAGAGGGACTGGGAACTTCCTGTTGAAGACAAAATTTCAGCTTAAAAAAAAGCTAGGTTAATCGGGATGTGGAGATGAGGAGGCAGAGCATTCTAAGTATGGGGGACAGTCAGAAAAAAATATAATTGCCTTTGCACAGGCTGTCCCCCCCATGTCTGGCAACACCTTTGCCTCCTCTATGTCTCAGAATCTTTCTTGCAGACCTAGTTAATATGGCTTTTCCTCTGGAAAATCCTTTGTCAAGTCCCAATTATTAGTGCTTTCAACTTTCATAAATTAACTGATAATTTACTTATTTGTTTATATGTTGTGCACCGTCAAATAGATTGCAAGCTTTCTGAAGACAAAGACTGCTTTTTGGAGGCTTTGTTTTTATTGTTTTGCCACAAACTAGATCAGTGGTTTTCACGCAGTAAATACTTAACAAATATTCATTGAATTGAATGAATAAAAGCTGACAAAGTATTTCTTCCTCATTGCTTAATAGAATCAAAAATACAGACCTAGAAGGGACCATAGGAGGGACCATTCAGCTAATTGAATTCCCTCATTTTATAGATGAGGAAAATGAAGCCTACAGAGGTTGTGACTTTCAGTATGGTAACTCTGACCACTACAGATTATAGAAAAATAATGATTTGAATTTTTTAAAACTTGGGGTTGCATACACCCATCTTTAAGTTTGTTTTCAACTAGCTTCTAAATTTGAGTCTTTGGAAGAGATATTCAGGGAGATGGAAGAAGCATTAGGGTAAGTGAAAGAATTGATTTTAAACAACTTCAGCCCAGTGATGTGATTTTGTTTTAAGAGAGAAATAGAATCACAGAGTATCAGAATTGGAAGGTACCCCAGAACTATTGCAATATACCTGTCAAATGGTTATCCAGCTTTTGCTTGAAGACCTCCACTGATGAGGTGCTCACTACCTCCTAAGGCAGCCCAGATGATCTCAGACAAGTTATTTATAAATGAAAGTGCTGCACCATCTTAATCAAATTGACCACAAATGATGATATAAAACAGGGAAATCAGTCTAAATATTGAAGCAATCAGAGACACTGCACTATGGTGAATCAAAGTGGCTATATGATATTCTCTAATATATATATATATATATATACATATATATGTATATATATATATATTATAAAGACTCACTGGAATGTTTAAACTCCCAGGTTCCTGGTACAACTCAATCTTTGTCTCACGGCAGGGGTGAGAAAAATCTCAAGGTGAAAATTGATGTGTTAGCAGCACCATGGTCAAAGAAATGAAGAAATCATGTTCACCTTTAGATGACCTCCCTCATTCCCTTGCCATTTGGAGTGTTTGCCTAACCCCTTTGTGTTTTAGTTTGTTCAACTGCTGAATGGCTGAGGCAGCAGAAGATAGAGTAACCACCACCAACATGATTACCATGGGCCATGTACCCTATATTCTTAATGCTTCTTTTCTTGCTATCTCTCTCTCTCTCTCTCTCTCTCTCTCTCTCTCTCTCTCTCTCTCTCTCTCTCTCGCTGTATGTAACTATACATATGTTTGAATATATATATATATATATATATTTATATCTGTATATCATTCTTTAGTTCATTTCCCTTATCCAAAAGCCATCTCCACCAGAAATATGGAAAAAATATCTAGTGATGTTAAAGAATTCAGGAAGAGTCCTAATTGAGGAAAGATATCTTCATGAGAATTCCAATCCTTGCTCTTTCCCCTAAAGCTCCAGAGGTATTTGGACATCTTCAAAGTGTCTTATAGAATGTGAGCTCTGCTTTTCTGAATCATAGTAAATCATGAGTAACTGTGGACTAGAGAAGGTAAATGATTTTCTCAAGGTCACACAGTAGTCTAGTGACAATATTCATATTTCAGTCTTCCTTGCAATCCAATATATGCTCAAGTTTCTGCATCTGCAAAATGGCAACAACCATTTCTGCTTCTCTGCATCACAAGGTTATTTTGAGTATTAAATTAGAAAATATGTATGAAAGCCCTTTGAAAATGAAAAGTTATCACATCACGCCTACTCTGTTGTCCTATAGTCATGGGACTAGATTATATCATCCTTGCTACTCTGCCTTCTTCTCTCATTTTCCTTAGAAATCTGCTTATTTTTAGTTTTGGTGTAATGTAGTGGCTTCTATTTTTTCTAGGAAAATGACTGGCAAATGACTGTTGTCTACTTAACTGTCTCTGAAAATCTAGCTGAATATCCTTGCATTCTTGAAATTTGTAGGGGTTGTTCAACTCTGGTTGGCTCCCTCAATATAGGGGTCTCTAACTTGGCTTGGGATTATGTTGTGTTTTCCCCATCCCTAATCATTCATAGATTCTCTAATTCTTTTGGTGCAGAAGCATATTATGTTGAAAAAAATACATGTTTTTCTGCAAGTTTTATTTGCTATTTAGTTGTTTTAGGTTAGTTTAAAGGGTACATTAGGGAGAACTAACTTAGGAAGAAACTGCAGCTATAATTGATCCCTTGTGAAATTCATATTTTGGCCCAAATATTCAGCACTAGGTTGAAAGGAAAAATTTCTTTTTTCATCCACTGAAAGAGCTAAAAAGAGCAGAGAAGTTAAATAGTTTCTGCCTCATTATAATCTCTTTATGGAAACCTTAGGTAGGTGGTAATAACTTTTCACAAGTTCCAAACTTTTGTTGTCCTCCTATATTTACTTCTAGTCCAAAATTTATGCTCTCTGGTTATATTAAATAGGTCATCACTGCTTTTGGATTTATTTCCTCTTTTTCAGACTATTGACCCAGTTTAAGTCATTTTAATAAGGAACTATGCTCCATCCATTTTTTCTTCTTTTGTTTCCACCCTACCAGTTTCTAACCCTGGGCCATTCTTAACATCTACCTATACAAAATTACAAACTTTTGGAGTTGAGATGATCCTTAGAGACAATCTACTCCAGTCTGCACCTAAATTTTATATAATACAAGTATTTTATATCACATCCCCAGCAAATCCAGCCTCTTCCTGAATTCATTATCTTTTGCTTTGCTTCCAATCATAAATTGTAACTGGAAGGCACTCCCTTCTTCACCTATTGATATCTTCAGTGCCCAGATCAAGTGATACTTTCTGTATGAAGCCCTTTCTGATCTCCTAACTAAAAGTAACCTGCCTTTTCACAGTTCTCATATCCCTTTGTTTAATTCTTTCATTTCCTTTTATAAAAACCAACTTTGCAGCATGCTCCTTATGTACATCTAATTTTCTCCCTGTATCATTTCTATCAGATTATCAGTAACTTGAGGGTAGGAATTGTATTGGTTTTCCTTTTTATATCTTTAATATGTAACACAGGTACTAACTTATTTTTGTTTACTTACTTGGTTGTGTCCAACTCTTTGGGATCATACTTCCCATGAGGTTTATTTGGCAAAGATTCTAGAAATGGTTTGCCTTTTCCTTCTCCAGTGGATTAAGGTAAACAATTATTAGTCCTGGATCACACAGCTTGTAAGTTTTGAGGTCAGGTTTGAAATCAGGTCTTCCTGACTACAGACCCAGCTACTCAAACCCCTGAGCCCCCTAGCTTTCACCCAAACAAACTCAGAGTAGGAGTTTAAGAAATGTTTTCTGAATTGAATTGAGGTCCCAGAGTCTCAACAAATCCCTAAACCTGTCTCTTTTTCTGTGTATTTTTTTCCTTTTTCTAGTGCTTATTAGGAAAAAAAGGACTCCATTAAAAACAATAACAACAGTAATTTTCTGATTCAGAGATCCTCTGTTGTCATTTGAACTCAAATATACTTTCCTGCCTACTTCTCTTTCTTCTCTGCAACTGTGGAAATTATTTAAGAAATTGTGTTTGCTGTAAGCTTTGCCCATAAGTGGTTCAGATCTTTGGTTTGTTATCACTTTTGTCTCTCTTATAATTATAGGTTTGCTCTGCACATACTTGTTTGCATGCTGTCTTCCTCATTAGACTGTAAGTTCCTTCAGAGCAGGGACCATCTATAACCTCTTTTTGTAATTCCATTATCTAGCACAATGTCTGGTTCACAATAAGTGTTTAATAACTGTTTATTTGTAGAGACTCTAGAGGCTAACTAGGTCTACTTTTTCATTTTAGAGATGAGAAAACAGTGCTAGAGGAGGTAAGTGACTAGGCAGTGAGTAGTGGAGTTAGTATATTTAAGCAAGGTTTTCAAATTATGCAATCTTTAGTATCCTTTTGTTTTTTATCCTCCAGATTAATCTTTATTCTCACAATTGTATCATTTTTTTCATCTGAAGTTTTCTTTCTGAACTCTCTCTTTCCATGTCTCCTTCCTTTCCCCCCTCAATTTGACCATATACTCTGAAGCTTATTAGTAAACTATCCAGATTAAGCTCACTTTAACTCTCTCCTCATGCCTCCCTAGCCCATTTTCTTTAATAATATACTTATCTATGATAAAGGTTCTTAACTTTTTGGGGGGAAGCCATGAAAGTATTTTGGCAGTCTGGTAAAGCCTAGGCAACCACTTTCAGAATATTTTAAAAAATAGTAATTGAAGAAAATTTCAACTTTCTGTGAGAATTTAGTGAAAATAAATGTGCAATCCCTCCCCCCAATCTAAGTTCACAGATCCACTAAAAGCTATATTTAGGAGTCAAACTTAACAATTACTTATCTGTGGCTCTTAAATTGGAAAGGACTTGACAGATTTCCTTTAATTTAATTGCTATACGTTTTCAAGGTAGGTTGGACACTTATCATCATTATCCTCATTTTCAAGAGGAGGAAACCAAGACTCTGAGCGATTAAGTGATCTTTTCAAAGATTTACAGCAGGATTTCAGCATGAAACTTTAGGTTGATATCAAGGTAGGGTTCTTACATTTTTGAGTGAATCATAGATATATGGACTCCTTTGCAAAATAATGTTTGTTGCCTATATTCATAATTGAAACAATGCTAAATTTAGGGTAGAGGTTAATGAAAACAAAGATGCAATTTTTTTCCCATTCAAATTTCCAGAATCCCTTGAAATCTAACTGCTGATCTTTTGGGGGTTCATGGATTCCAGGTTAAGAACTTCTGCTGTAGGGAAAGGACTTTGAGGATATAACTAGTTTCTACCAGCAATATACAAGGACAAGAAGTTGCTCAACTTAACATTGATAGCTTTCAGATGGAGATTGGTTTTCTGCAAAGTGCTGAGGTTTAAAGAGGTCCAGAGTAATAAAATTATAGCGGTGGGATCCCCATCCTCTTATCATTCCTCTCTATGAGATGACCTACTAAAGCTATCACTTCAAAAGGCTGGAGGGCAGACTTTGAGGAGTTCTGCCTTCCCTCCCCTCTTGGGTCACAGTATTCCTTGCTGACAATTTAATACACATCAAGAGTAGTTCAGCTTAGTTTGGGCTTGCTCCAAACCACAGACCTCCTTTGCATTCTTGCTTTCTCTACTGGAGCCTCTGTGGGATTTTCAGAGAAGGAGAGGGTCTGGAGAAACTGAAGGATACTATATTGATTAATTACCAAAAGGCATATGAAAGGCTCTCAGCCTTTGGAAAGGTTATCTCCAAGTCAGCAGCTGTAGCCCAAAGACACAAAAGTGAGGAACCACAAGTAATTCTGGCTGTTTTCTAAACAATATTGTTCAAGCTTATATGGTTTTTTTTCCCCCAGAGAAACACAATGAATTTCATAATCTGCAGATGAGGAATAATTCCTATGATATTGTTGTTGTTGGGGAGAGGAGAGCTTTCATATGCTTTAGTCTTTGGAGACCACCAATAAATAGATCAAGCACAGGATTTTCTGTTTTTTTAATGGAGACCAGATCCATTTTTTTTGGTTTCCCTGTGCATATAATTAGAACTTCATTTGTTAAGTCAATAATCCTTATGTTTTCAAAGTCATAGGTTTTCATAATTTCATTAGCTTCCTTACCCTCACTAGTACCTTATCTCTAAATAAGGACCATGATGTACCCAAATAGTTTAGCCAATTGATAAACATAATTACATGCAAAACATATATCAATTTTCCAAGTGCCAGGAGATATTGTCAGATCACATTACACACACACACACACACACACACTTGAAGTTCTATGTAGCCTACCCTGAATAACCTCACTCTTATTCCCTTCTAACTCCCTAGCTTACCTTCTTTAGTCATATATTATATTTAATAGTTTGGATTCATAACTTTTTTGATACCACAATGCCTTATGTACTCAGAATATTTTTTTAAAAATTCTTAATTGAAGGACAAGTCAAATTTCAGTGATGATAGTAGGAATAAATGATTTTCTCCCCCCATTGAAGTTCACAGATCTCCTGAAATGTCTCTGAGAGAGAGACCTACACTTTCAAGTTAGAAAGTGCTTGACAGATTGTTTCTAATTTGATCATCACAGTAAGGAACCTAACACAGACACAATGCCCATGCATATATATACACATATGCACAAAATACATACAGATATATGCACACACACACACACACACATATATACCAACATACACAATACACATGCATACACACGTACACATGTACATATATAAATACCTTCTTTTCTTACATACTCTTTATTTTTCAGTTTGTGCACTACATTTAAAATTAGTCGATAGAAGTCCAGCTTTGAATTTTGGAGAAGAGAGGGCATTTTTCACCAACAAAAAGAAGAAAAAAAAAGAATATTTGGATTTTAAGTCTTCCCATTTCCTCATTTGTCAAAGACATAATATTACTTTCACTCCCTACTTCACAGGATCACTGTGGATACCAAATGTGATCATCTAAAGAAGAATCATGAAAAATTCAAGAAAGAGACCAAACTGAATGTCAATTGATGGCATCTATTGAACTATGGAACCCTATGTGCAAAGAAGTTCTTGCAACCCAAATACTTACCATCATTTAAAACCAGAATGACAAAAGCATGGGTGAATATTGAACAAATTACCACCTAACACTGGTAAGAGAAGAGTCCAGATGGCTTAGCAGGTCTTTTCTATTACTCCTAAGACAATCAATTACTAGTGTAATGAGAGGAAACATTATCCTAGCTTCATATATTTGTATTAGACATAAATTCTCACTGACTAGGATACATGCTAAAAGGGAAACAAGTGCAGGAAATTTCAAAATTGCTGCATGTACCTCAATTGTAATGAGGCATATTATCCTTATGGTTATGAATATTGTATCAAATCAGATATAGTAGTCAATGCATAGTTGATCAAAGTGATCTAGACAGACAGTAACCAGAAAATGAAGTAACAGAGTACAATCAAGAGGGAACCTACAAAAGTAATCCAAAAGGCTGCAAATTTGGATGTTGATTAGGCAGTTCTGATCCTGAGAAGATTATCTAGGATATTGGGGAGGAGATGAGGCAGTAGAATTTCTAATCCTTGGCAACTGGGGGACTGGGGGGAGGTGAGGAATTCTCTCTAACACAAAAAGAATGGTTGAATTTATTTTAATTTCAGGAGGTCCTGACAGGTGCATAGAGCTGTCATTTCATTGCCATTTCTGTTGAAAAATTTTAGAGGTAAATTTCAAAGTGGTAAAGTGGTAAAAAAAATTGGTCTTAAGACTTGGTTTTGTGAATTACTTTTGTGTACCTTAGGCAAACTACTTAACCTTTCTCAACCTCAGAACCTCATTTGTCAAAGAGGTATAATAATACTTTCTCTACTTCATAGGATCACTGAGGGACCAAAACATGATAATCCATGTAACACACTTTGTAAAAGCATTGTTGACACAAATCATTATTATTATTAATCATCATGTTGTTATTATTTGGTATTGCATGTTAAGCTTAAAATGATTACTAACCTCTGTGTTCCTCTGACCAATTTTGTAAATTTTCAGTTCAGGGGTCAAAAGAAAGAGTCTCCTTATAAAAGTTTTATTGCATTATCATCTGCAAAAAGCCCCAAGTAATCAAAAACTCTGTTTTTAGATTGTGAGTGTGAAGCAAGGAAAGATTGTGTCATTCGTTTCCAAGCATTCCAGAGCTGCTAGCACACTTTACTGGACCAGAGTTTGACCTGAGAAATGTCTGGACAATTTGGATTTATGAAGTGGGACTGGAGAGTTCATTTAAAATGGGCAGGGCGGGAAATCAGTTTAAACCAGGTTAAGAAGGTTCCATTATTTTAAGTCAAATTGTTCTGAAAAATGTGAATCTTAGTAGGTTAGCATACAGGCAGAGCTGGCTTGGAGGTGCCAAAAAAATGTCTTGAAGAAAATCTAGAGAGGGCAAACACATTTGGATGGTTCAGGAAGGCACATTGATTAGGTCTAGGCAGGCTATGAGTAAAGTCCAGGGTAGGTGGCTAAAAGAAGAATTCAAAATCCTAGACCTGAGCAGTAAAGTAAAGAGAGACCTTAGTTGAAGGCACTGGAATTTAGCTTTGAGTTTAAGACAGAGAGTTAACATACTTCTTAATGTGTGTGGAAGAGTAGAGGGAAAGTCAGAGTTTCACAGAGGGAAATATATACTCATGATTAGACTTGAAGATATCATTCCTTGCCCTGGTCCTCCTTTCCCCTGGGTGGGGTGGGGGGAAGGAATCTCTTTCAGTTTGCTACTAGTTAACCTCAGATTACCCAGTTTATATCATAAACTCTTGAGACAAGTGGAAATTGATAAAATTACTAATCAGATAGACCTTCTAATGAAGCTTTGGATTTTATATTAAGATCAGAATTCTAGAACTAGAAAGGTACCTCAAAGGTTTAGCAATTCTCTCTCCCTCTCTATGCTGATGACTCCTAGCTCAAGTCAAATCAACATGAATTTATTAAGCACCTACCATGTATTAGGTTTTGTGCTAAGCACTGATTCTATATCTCCAGCCCCAGTCTCTTTCTCTCTCTTGACCTTTCATCCTTTATCAACAGTTCTAAACAGTCATATTTATTGACATTTCAAACTGGCTATTTTGGCATTTCAAATTTAATTTGCCTAAATTATCTTACCCTCCTCCCCAACCTAGCTCTTTTTCAGACTTCGCTATTTCAGTCAAAGGTGCAACCATTTTTCCAGTCTCTAGGTTCCTAATCTTGATATTATATTTTACTACTTACTCTACCTCATTCTACAATCCAATCAAGTGCCATGTCTTGATATTTGTATCCCTGCAACATTTCTCAAATTTGATCTATTTAAACAGTCACTACCCTCTCTCACCTAGATTATTGTGTCAGTCTCCTAATTGGTCTCCCTGCTTCAAGTCTCTGTCCATGTGAGTCCATCCTCTAAATTAATACCAAAATATTTTTTCTTAAGTACAGATCTAACCATGTGATTCCTGTATTCAGTAAATTCCAGTGATTCCTTGTCATATCTATGACCAAATATAATTTCCTCTTTTAGTTTTTAAAGATTTTCACAACTTTGCCCCACCCATTCTTTCCATTATCATTGTGTTTGACTTCTTGCTCTCTGAAATTCAAACTATAATTCTTTCTGTTACTCACACAAAACATTCTATTTCCAATGCTTAGAATATGCTCTCCCTATTTTTCTCACAGAATACCTCTCTACCTTTAAGACATGGCTGAGGCACACTTTCTGAATAAAGCCTTTTCCACTCCCCTTAACTCCTATGGCCTCCCTTGCAAACTTTCTTGTAAATAGTGATTTTTCCATGATCCAACTATGAAGGCATCTACCTCAGCCATCCATAGGGATGTTCTATGATTTGCTATTACTCAAAAGGGTTCTATTTGCCTGATTTAGAAATATTTTGGTATTCCCCTCTCTCTCTCTGATCACAAGCTACATTTCATTATGATTTAACCCTCCTATACCTGGTTTTCATCCTCATTGAGAATTTTACTCAGTCCACCTCTCAGTACTTTACCAGACTATTACCCCTAAAATGACTTCATTTTCTTTCTTCTCCATTCTCAGTCCAATTCTTAGCCACTTCAACTCTGTTACTATCGTTTTAAATTTCTGGGCCCTTTGATCTTTCCTTCTCCACCCAAACTTTAACTCTGGATTACTTCCATTACTCTTCCTCTTCTACTCCTACTCAAAAGGAACTGAAAGCATCTAGAGAAAGTCTCACAACTATTTCTAGTAGGTGTATTACAAATTTGTTATATTTAATTGAGCCCTAAAAGCAGCAGTATAGTCCTTTTATTTCTCCCTAATTGATTTTCTATCTCATTTCCCACAGAAGCTATTCCAAACTTCTACTCCCTTCTCAAACTTTCCAGTTCTCCCTAGCTGAGAACCTTGCCTCTTAATTCAATGATAAAATAAAATTGCAAGCATTAGATATGAGTTCCCTTTTCTCCCATTCCCTTTATCTCAAACCCTTTGACATAATCTTCTTCTCTCTAGTCCTTTCATCCAGTCTCTGACAATGAGGTGACCTTTTTTCTTGCCAAGGTCACTTCCTCTGTATGTACACTTGATCCTATATCCTTTCATCTTTTCCAGCAGAATGCATCCTCAATCATTATCTCTCTTTAATCTTCATCCTCTCCTTTGGTTTTATCCCCCCAGAACGCTATTCTGTTCCCTGTTCCTTTCTCCCTCTAAAGTTTTTAGCTTGATGATCTCATCAGCTCCTATGTATTCAGTTTTTGACTCTGTACAGATGCTTTTCAGATCTATTTATTCATATCTAACCTCTCTCCTGACTTACATCTTGAACTGCCTATTCAACATTTTGAATTGGATATTCAGTAGACAGCTTAAACTTAACATGTCGAAAATTTTCTCCCCAAATCCTGGACTTACAGTACTATCCTCCTAAGACAAAGAGGGACCTGGACAAAGTACGGTGAGAAACAAGAGAGAGAAAGGTCATCATTGTCTCCCACCTTCCCTGTCAGCCATATTTGCAGCCTTGGTTCCTTCCTTGTCTCTTTACTCCCTCACTGTCTCACAACCATTTTGTAGTCAAGGTTTGGAGTATTTACCTTTGCAACATCTCTTAAATATATCTCTTTCTTTCATCTAACACTGCCATTATCCTGGTGCAGGCCTTCATCATCATATACCTAGGCTGGTAAACTTCTGGTTCCTCTCCCTGATCTAATTCTCTTTCAATTCTAAGCCATCCTTGATGCAATTATCAGTTATCTTCTTAAAAGCACAGTTCTGATCATATTGCTATTCATCTTTCCTCTATTAATAAACTCCTGTGATTCCCTATTATCTCCAAGTTTAGATATAAGATTCTTTGAGTTTTATAGTTCTTTATAATCTGGGACCTTCCTACCCTTCCAATATTCTTATACCTTACTTTCATGTACTCTGTGATCCAGTGATATTGTCCTTGTTAGTTAGTCTTTCTTCAAAACAAACACAAAACAAAGGAAAAAAACCATCTATAATCCAACTAAACTTAGCTTTCAGTCTTTAAAGTGGAGTATGAAGCAGTTTACATGGAATGACTTCAAATTCCATCTTAAACATCTTCCTCTGTCTGATAATTTCTGAAATTTCCCTTCAATTTTTATGCACATGGCTTAAAAATTTAACCACTTAAAATTCCTTGGAGTAGGAAGAGGAGTATAATATTATAAACCTTATGGGACAGTTTTTAAAAATGATTTCAGGGGTGTCTAGGTGGCATAGTGGATAAAGCACCAGCCTTGGAGTCAGGAGTACCTGGGTTCAAATCCGGTCTCAGACACTTAATAATTACCTAGCTGTGTGGCCTTGGGCAAGCCACTTAACCCCATTTGCCTTGCAAAAACCTAAAAAAAAGACTCAAGTAAAATGATTTCATTAGTCTAATTTTTAAGCCTTATTAGTATGAGTAACTTTTATAAACCACTTTGTGGGAGTCAACTTTAAAAGGGGATGGGTAGGGAGGTCCTGAAAGCGTTGGATAACTGAAAATATGGAGGAATCAATCAAGGAGAAAAGAAACCTGGTAGCAGTTTGAAATCAAACTTCATCTACTTCATAATTTTGCACCTGAAACTATCAGTTTAAAGATGATGAGCATTGACCAGAGGCTACTATGGCTATTTCCATATTTTCAATCAAAAGAAAATAGTCAAAAGAAAGCAGCCCTAAGGGTTGTATTCTTGATGTGCTGGGAACACAATAGCTAGAAAGAAAAATCTCAGTTCATTTTTCTAGACCTTCATGACTCATAATCTTTACCTTAAATATTTTACAGTGGAAAAGGAAAATCAGTTACAAGTGTTCATGAAGATAGCGATAAATGCCCTGCCATAATATTATGAGAAGTGTAAGGAGAGAGGAGTTACCTTTAGCCAGATTCTAATTTCCCAGATGCCACCTCTGTCTTCTGATTAAGATGCTAATCTATGTATTATTTGTATCCTGTGAAGGCAGCATGGTATAATCAATTAATGAGCAAATATTTTGTGCTAAGCACACTGGCTCTCTAAGACTGTGTAGAATATGGTATAGGAAGACCAGGCTTCAAATTTTGACTCCATCACTTTTTTGCCATAAGATTCATGCAAATCACTTTACTCTTAGTCTCAGTCTCATCTTTTAAATGGGGAGAGGAACACTTGCACTATCTACCTCATGAGGCATTGGTTGGAAAGTAGAGTGTTTTATAAATGTGAGTTATTATTTTGCTCTCTTCCTTGCAGACTCCACGGACAGTGTTGTTTCCATACCAACCAATCAAATTAGATTTCATAAAAGTAGATTTCACATCATAGCACTCATGCTTTTATCCTTTTCTTTTAAGTGCTTTTGCTCTCTCCCCAATGTACCCTTTTCCACATGGGTATTTAATCATGTAGCCTACAAAATCAGCATTACATGTGATTCTCCTAGTAATGCCATATGTTTTCCCTGAATGGGGATAGATGGAGGAATTTATTGCCTTTGATCATTGCACTATAACAAATACAATTATGGCATGGGAAATTTCCTACTAGAGTTCAAGAGAAAATGGGATTTTCTCCCCCCTTTGGATGATTTGTGTGTCTGAATGAATCAGTAGGTTTTCCTCAGATTCCATCCTCTTTCATATGTAATCATACAGGGATGTTCCCATATGCATTACTAAGGAAAGATCTCCTTCCCTACACCTCCCTCATTTCTCCCTCTCCCCCAACCAAATAATCACTCCTTTAAACCAGAGGGAATGGTTTAGCAGTTGAAGTGTCAGCTTTGAAATGCTTAGACTCTGTGGAATCCTTCAAAATTTCATCATGGTTGACTGAGTCCTTCATTCTTCTGGAAATATCACAACCACATGGAGTCCTCAATTCTATACTGAGCAAATATCTTTGGATGCAACCCCCAAAATTGGAGGCCCAATTTTCTGAGATCATTCGACACTATGGCATTGTTTTCTGAATTGTGGGCTCTATTCCATATGGTAGAGAGAGCCAAGAACCTAAAAGTGAGAGTTGAGTTATGCCACATATGTATTTACAGTACTATGGATGGCTACTCATACACCAGAAAACAATTTTTTTTGTTTTTTATAATCCTCTGTGCATTTTGATACAACTTTTTACCAGAGTGCTGTTATTATTATTATTTTATTTTTGTATCTTAGATATAAACCTCTAATACAGGTCACATTAATATATGTAGTGATTCTCAGTGGCATTAAATCTGTCTGTTTAGCATAATTTTCTTTGTGTGTGTGTGTGTTCTGACAAAGTAAGTTCCTGGATTTGGGTTCTTAGAAATAAGGATGTCTCAAAAGAAAGAAGTGAGTCTTCAAAGTCAGGCCACTGGTTGTATATTCCACTTAGCAAAGTGCTCTGAAAGATGGGGTCTTTGGCAGTATTAACCAAATAACCACTCAGATGCAGGGTTTCAACCCTTGAGAAGAGAGCTGTCTCAGTTCTTTCTGTGACCTCTAGCCTGAGCAAAATAATGAAGAATGAGAGATATCTTCTATTTGCACAAAGCCATTTTATATAGTTAACACAGCATCTGAAGAAGGGTGGTAGTGGTGGAAGAGAGGGGTCAAGATCAGGGTCAGGAGGTTCATGAAAATGCCTTTGTGGGGGAGACCCGACCTGCTGCTTGACTGCAAATCTCTATCTTAAGAAGGAGCCACCAAAGCTGTTCTCATCCTTGATGAGATATTAAAGGGTAGACTAAATAAGGAGCAACAGAGACACACAGGAGTCTGTTTAGCCTCCTTGGCCCTTTCTTGCAGCCTCATTTAAATGGCAAAGCTCTGTATCTCTTGGCTGGACTCTAGCATTACCTCCTGTGTTCCTAAATATCTGGTATCTCACAGAATACAAGAAGGGTGGAATCCATGGCATTGTAATTCTCATACATTCCCACCTTAAGGTACAAGTCTCCTTGGATATCTTGGCTGGACATTTTCTATTGTGTTTTTCATTTATATTTTTGCTGCCTGAGAAGGCTGCAACCAGCAGACGGTGCCCTTAGGACAGACAGATCTTGGATAGGTGTCTCCTGAGCAACTGATCTTTATTAAACAATACTATTACTTTTTTGGAATTCTCTGCTGGTTGTCTTTATGGCACTCCATTTCCCTAGTCCAAACACCACTGAAGACAGGAGATCCATGTGAGCCTTTCCCGTTTTCTTTATAAAGCAGCCAGTAGGTCTCATTAGGGGTAATTTCTTGACATCAATCACCATGCTGTTGAGAGTCCTGGGCAGACCATTTTAATTGAGCAGAACTGAAGCCATTGGTTTGATCATGGAAAATGCACATGGTTAGAATGGTTTCTCTTTGCACACTTTAGGGGCTAAAGATTATACACACACACATGAATGTGGTTACAGGGGCGTGGAAAACCAAAGCATTTCAAGTGCTTTCTGGATCTTAGCAATTGCATGGAATTTCAACCAATATGGTAAAAAAAAAATATTCCCATTGCTCATGGAGGCTCATAGAACTTATAGTTTCATTAAGACTGAATAGCCACAAGAAGAAGCCATGGGAAGCAGAGAATGAACAATTTTCAAGTTGTTTTTACCCAAAGAAACAGATAGCACACATCCCCTAAACAGAACATCCAGAAATAACAGAAATTCACGTCAGGAACAGAGGTCTCTGGCCTTGCATTCTGCATTGATCAAACTGAAGAAATCATTGCCAATCTTGGCTTTACTTGAGACTGTGTGGGCAGAGCCAAAGATACATTTTCCACCTGATCTTGAAGCATTTGCTAAACTGTCAAGAGAGAGGCAAGTGAGTGTGAGTGAGTGATTTTGTTTTTTTCCTAACACTTGTCACATGAAAAACACCTTTAAGGGTTTTCTTTCTGCCCAAATAAAGCTGTGATCCATAGGGTTATTAATAACTAAAAGAAGGAACACTGGCATATAACACAAAACATATGAAAAAAGGTGCAGCCAAAAACTTTCTTAACATTGAGGAAATGTCATTACAATTACAAATGCATACCATTAATTCAAATTATAAAATATTTCTTAAAAGATATCTTAAAAGTTAAGCAAGTATTTTTTCACATAAAGAATGTCTCCTTTTTTCTCTCTATTTTGTGGTGCTCTTCTTGCTACTACCCCAATAGACTATGCCAGATAGGATCCAGGGAGAAATAGCACATAACAGCCTTCTACTCATGAGTCTTATGGGATATTTTAAACATAACATACACATATGTTACCCTAAAATAAAAATGTGATCTGGGAACTTTGGATACCTTACATTTTTTGGTCTTAAAACCACAAATGATTCAAGTTGACACTACATTCTACATGGACTACATCAGGCTTGAAAACAATCACCTCCCTGCTGTGGTCAAATAACAGTATCTATTGCCTGAATTTAAAGAAAGGATTTTGTCTGATTTACTTCCAGTATGTAGAAAACTAGAATGAGTATCAGCTCTAGAAGGAGAAAGCTTGGGTTCAAATCCTGCCTCAGATGCTTATTGCCTGTATAATCTTGAAAAAAAGACATTTTAATCCCTGTGGGTCTCTATTTCCTTTTATGTGAAATGAGGGCATTAAACGATAATACTCTGAAGTTTCTTTTAGCTGTAGCTCCATGCACATAATGCATCTGTTCATTGTCTGTTCTTTCTACTTCCCTCACTTTATAAAAATTTGACTTAGTTGATGGATTTGGTCAAATCATGCTTCTGAAACATGCCTTGTCCTAAAGAGTCTGACAGAACAGTATCAATAAGCAGGTTTTTAGATCTGCTTTCAAAGACAAGGAGTTTTTTAAGCTTACTATTCAATTCTGTTTGACTATAGAGTTTTTCTTTTTATTTACCAGAGTTACCCAAGTTGTGCCTATTTGTTTCATATCTGGAATAATCCATGTCTGGTGAATCAAATCATTGAGAATCTTGAGTTAGCATAATGAATTCTAAAAGCAAGCTAAGTTATTACTCAAAATATAGAAAATTCCTCCCTTTTGACGGAATAAAGTAAGCTTTCTTTTTCCAACTCAGCAGCATGACATTTTGGGTTTGTCTAAGCTGTCTGTTTCTTCACATTCACTTTATAAGTAGTTGACTGATTTGGAAAACATATGCTACATTTCTAAAAGATATCAAGACTTGCTGAAAGTTTAATTTGTCATTCAATTTTCTATCTTGGAAAAAAAAATGGAGACCACTGCTCCACACTGGGAAGTGAGCACATCTTCTGAACTTTTAAGCAGATTGGAATGAAACTAGTTTAGGAATAAAAGGTTGCCATTATGTGATATCTTTATAAAGTTAGCATTTCACAAGAACAATAATATTTTAATTCAGCTTTCATTCATAGCTGAAGATATTATGTTCCCTTTTCTATTCGATTAGTTTAATGACTTGAATCAATCTTATTTAATTTTACCACTGGCTTTAAGATAGAATCATAGAGTTGGAAGATGGGATGTGCTAGAACTAGCTCAAACTGGATGACGAGGTGATTATCAAATTTTCAATATGAGCATTTGCATCTTGGAAATTAGCAAATGCTTCAAATCAGTTTTTGAGTTATTGTTTTACTGATGTTTAGAGGCATGAAAGTGATGAGGAAATAGTAATAAGGCAGACTAAATTTAAAAGTGTCTTATGTGCATATCTTTCCTTCCTAGAGAACCAACTATTGGACATTTACCAGCACATCAATGGTTGGAAGGGACTTCAGAGGTCATTCATCAAAACCCTTAATTTTTCAGATCAAAATCCTTAATTGAGACCCAGAGAGGACAAGGGACTTGCCCAAGATTGTGCAGATATTAAGTTGCAAATGCAGATTTTAGATTCAGGTACTCTTACTTCAGAGTCCATGTTTTCCCCACACAGGCTGCCTTTGAGTGTTTAGGGAAGAGCTCATAAAATATTCACATCATGATTGTTATTAATCGATAAAAGTGAATGAGTTATCTTAGTATAATATATCATGAATATTTGAGACATCATAGTGTCTACCACACATAGTAGTGATTCAAGAAATGTTTGCTGACTGATTGAGTCATTCAAGGACTTGAAGTTTTTTCCATCATATCTTAGAATTTTTGTTCTAACACATGGTTGGAAGAGGCTCTTATAAGATATAGTCTCCATTTTGCTTTTGGATCCAGAGAGGGACTGCACTGCACCTATGGTTCCCTTGATATAGGGAACTTTTGGATGAAGACAATAGAGTTGGCACCTTGTCTTCAATTTATACCCTTAGGAGTTTGCCTGGAACAATGGGGAGTTAGTTACTTGCCCAGAATCACAAGGTTATGTGTCAGAGGTGAGATTTGAGCCTAGATCTTCCTGATCCGAAGAACAAAAGAGTGATTGATGGTCAGAGATAAGGATATATAGAGAGATACACAGAGAGACACACAGGAAGATGCATAGAGACAGAGACAGAGACAGAGAGAAAGGGAGAGAGAGAGAGAGAGAGAGAGAGAGAGAGAGAGAGAGAGAGAGAGAGAGAGAGAAAATAGGAATAATTAAGCATACTATTTTCTGGAGAAGATGGAAGAGGATAGGATCAAGTGTATATGTAGCAGGACTTGCCTTGGAGGAGAAGGAAGAGAGAAGGTCTACTTTAGATACTGAGAGAAGGGAGAGTAGGAGATGATATCAAGGGGTTTTGAGATGAAGGTGGTGAGAGAACAGGGAATTTATGTAAAATTGCCTCAATTTTTTTTAAAGGAAAGTGAAAGACAAGCTGAGAAGGAGGTGGTTTGGAATCATTTCTTTAGGAAGCTAATTCAAAGATAATTAAGGAAGACAGGACTGTCTTGCTAAAGTGAGGGCCTAACTAGTATTGGAGAAAAATGAATATATAATATCTACCTAGTCATCATAGTTATGGAATTTTCTCTATCTCCCTTCCTCAGCTTGTGAGTAGGATCAAAGAGGTAGATGGTGGGAGTAATCCCACCAAATCTTGGATTTGATGAGGGAAAAATGAGAATAGGAGCAGAACACTAAAGAGCAAAAGATGGTAGAGAGTTGAAATGCCTATCTGTTGGGTTGAGATTGAAGAGGGGAGAAAGTGAAGTCAGAATCTGGCAAAGTACTAAGCGGGGGAGGGAGTAGAGGTTTCAGTGAAAGTAGAGAATATGTGTGGCAAGGATGGAGTATGGGAAGAGGTATGCTTATAGTCTGTAGACAGATATGGGGAAATTTAAAGTTTCTACTTAGGCAAGTACAATTGTGAGTAATGGCAGGATCTGTGTGTGACTATCCCCACATGAAGGCATAGGGGAAATCTTAATCTCTGGAGGAAGGCATTCTACTTTTGGACCACTATAATTGTTAGTTTTTGCTCATCCCATTACAATGTAAATGATGGGATCTAACAGAAAGGAAGGGAAGCATTAACTAACCAAAGCTGTTCAATTCTATATAATACTGAATTACTTTGATCTACTGAAAGTTTTTATTCAAATCACAGTATTCACTGAGCCAAAGGTCTGATTTTTACTGTACTTGAAAAATAAAGTTGCTGGGAGAGGAGCTAAGAAAAACTAACATAATAAAAAAAGATTAGGGATAAGCTGCTACTAAAGAGAAAGGAAAACTCTGATAAAAAGAAAATCAGATATGGCAGAAAAATTGGAGGAGAAGGAATATTAGCTTGCCTTTGAGTTACTTGGCTTCTCATGGGTTACAGCCATGTAAAAGAAGGTGTGTATTTTTCCCTTACTTAAAATTGTGTTTATTGTTCCTCCAAAACAAGGCTTCCATTTAAGTGTTTTGAACATTCAGACTGACCCCGTCCTCAAATACAGAACCTCTGTGTCTATTCAAAATCACTGGAATGTAGGTATGTTCTGCGTATGACTGGGAGTAGGATTAGACCTTCCTTATTTCTATGAACTGTGTGGGTTTTTGACTTTGAAAGCATGGATTTAAATCAAAGTCAGTCACGCACTGGAAGCCTGAGGGCTGCCAATGCAGCTGCTTTGGATAGGGGTTATTTGGGACCTGAGGAGATCACTGTTATTAGTCTCTGGGAAAACCCTAAGGCAGGGGCCTACCGCCACTTTCACAAATGTGGGGTACTTGATTCAGCCTGTTTTGTGCATGGGAATCCCCAAACTGATCCACTGATCAGATGAGAAGGATTGCAGTGAAAACCAGAGTTGGTGACTCAGGTTGAGTGACAGAGATTCAAGCCCCTACCAGACTGGAACAAACAATAACAACAACAATGTTCCCATTGTACAGATAGTATTAATTATTTCCACAAACATTTATTAAACATTTATTGGGAATTGGGAGAGATATAAAAGTTAAATAAACATAGGGTAGTTTTGACCTTAGTTAAACTTATCTTTCTAGAATTATTTCCCATTTCTATCCCTTGTGGCCTCTATGTTCTAACTAAACTGGTCTACTAGCCTTTCCCCATATGTGATATTTATAAAAGTTCTCCATGCTGGAATGCTTCTTCTATGGTGCTATCAGTTCCTAATATGATCCAAGGATCATCTTTAAATGCCATCTCCAAAGCATTTCCTTTGTATAGAGCACCAGCCCTGGAATCAGGAGGACTTGAGTTCAAATCTAGCATCAGACACTTACTAGCTATGTGTCCCTGGGCAAATTGCTTAGCCCAGATTGCCTCACCGCCCCCCAAAAGTCCTCCCACTTCCCTAACCCTTCCCTCCCAATAAAGTTTTTCCTTATCCTATTTATTGATACTTCATACCCCCCCCCTTTGTCTTACTAATTTAATAGTTACTTCTCTATGTATATGTTACTTTAGTCAAGTAGAATATAAGTTCTTCAAAGGCAGGGACTGGTTTAATTGTTGCCCTTGTACTTCTAGGACCCCCATAGTGCCTGGCACATCACAGGCATTTAATATAATTTTTGAAGTTGAAACTTTGCCATTATGGAGCTCACAATTTAGCATGCTATATAAACAGAATATAAAATGATACATGCTGGGCATATCATATTTTTGAAAATGAAGCGCACAAAGATGTTGGCCTGAGAGTGGGAAAGGGAGAGGGGTTCTGGAATGCTTCATGGATGAGATGACATTAGACATTAAAAGGTGAGTGGAATTTCAACAGGCAAAGATGGGGAGGAGATAATTCTAGGTAGAAGGAAAGGCATGGAGTACAAGGTTGGTACATGAAGAGAGGACTATGGAGAATGATAAATATTCAAGTTTGGCTGGACCATAATACAGATGAGAGGGATGATGTGAGAAAGAATGTAAAGATTAGAGCTTTTCAAGATTAGGGAGGGCCTTGAACGTTAAACTAAGGATTATGAATCCTATTGGAAAAATAAGAAGTCAGTACAGGGTTATGAGCAGAGGAATAGTATAATCAACTATGTACATAAGCAAGCATCAGAAGCATGAATAAAGAATTGGATAGGGAAGAGAGTAAAGATAGGGAGATTTGCTATGAGACTATTTCAATTGTGCATGCTGGTGAAAATGAGAGCTTGTAGTAGAACATCCATGATTAGTATAAAGAGGAAGAAATAGATTCAGGAAGTAGAATTTGCAGAAATTGACTGCCCAGATAAGGGAAAAAGGAAAAGTTGAAGATAATAGCAAGGTTTAGAGCAGTGATAATTTAATGAATGATAGTGCCACTAGAAGAAATATGCAAATGAGAAGAGTAGAGTACATTTGGATACCTTTGTACTGTATTTTAGAATGACAAAGAACTTAAGGTGCATTGACTTATTTGATACAACAGTTTTGTGAGGAAAGAAAGAAGTTCTATAATTTTTATTTATCTCCATTTTATAGGAAATGAAATGTAAAAATGACTTGTCTAAAATAAAAGAATTAGGAAGTGGCAAAGTCGATTTCAAAATCAGGGTTTTGTTGTTGTTATTGTTGTACCAAGATGTATGGCTATTTATGATGTACAGTTGGCACTGGCAAAGGCTGAGGTAGACATTGGGAGAGCTGCCAGAATTTCCCCAGAGGTTAGGCAGGTAGTCCAATTCATGGAAAGAGGAGAACTTTGCTTCAATTTTCCTGACTGTTGGAGTGGTGAGTAGGGAAGAGAAAATTCTTTATAGATTTCCCTTTTCCTTCTTTCCCTAAATGTAAGAGAGATCTCCAACATTTCAGAAAGGTGAAATTTGAAGTAAGAATATGGATCAAAAGAGGCAAACAGTGAATCCAAAAACTGATGTATTATAAACTGGTACTGAAAGTATATACATATAGACGAGCTGAGCCTTATTAATGTGATTCTTGAATCTCAAATGGAAGAGGATGAAACATGTTTTGTCTAGTCCTAGAAATTAGAATTAGGAGTGAAGGGCAGATTTTAATTTGATTTGGGAAATCATTTCTAAAAATTAGAGTTGTTCATAAATGTAATAGTACTTTCTTGGAAGTTAATGGGCTACTAGCAGACATCTTCCAGTGAGATGGTCATTTGTCAGGGATATTTTAGAAGGAATTCCCAATTCAGCTACTTTCTCTCAGCCAACTTCATTTCCCATATTCTCTCTCCCCCTCTTTCTCTAACATTTTGGTGAAACTGCTGCTTACTCTTAGTTCTTGTTCTGTCTATCTAAAAGCTCATTCTGATTCTCATTCTCTTATCTGAGATCACCACCATCATCATCACTACCATTATCATAATCATCCTCATGAACCATATTCCATGCCCTTGTGCTGATAGTAAAGCTCTATCCTTATTTCTTGTCTTTCCTTTTTTTATACTCTTCCAGGGAATATTTCATTTTTATCTTTGTAACTCAGGTGGCTAGTAAAATGCTTGGCACATAGAGGGTATTTAAAACATAGATTGATTGATTGAGGTACTTTTTAGACTAGAAGACCAACTGAGTCTTCTGAGTTAGAAGAATTTTCAACATAAATATTAAATTCCATGGCTTTGGTCATTCCAGTTTTTTTTTTTTTTGCAAGGCAAACGGGGTTAAGTGGCTTGCCCAAGGCCACACAGCTAGGTAATTATTAAGTGTCTGAGACTGGATTTGAACCCAGGTACTCCTGACCCCAGGGCCAGTGCTTTATGCACTGCACCACCTAGCTGCCCCTTGTCATTCCAGTTTTAAAAGATGGTGAGTACTTGGGTTGCAAGAACTTCTTTGGCAAAGGAAAGAGTGGATTACTAGGTACTAAAATGATTATTTTATACATTTTTATATTTTTTTCAGTTTTTACAAGGCAAATGGGGTTAAGTGGCTTGCCTAAGGCCACAGAGATTGGTAATTATTAAGTGTCTGAGGCCAGATTTGAACTCAGGTACTCCTGACTCCAGGCCCGGTGCTCTATCCACTGTGTTACCTACCTGCCCCTAAAATGATTATTTTAAAAAATTATTTATTTTATTTTGAACTGAAGAAATAAAAAAGTACTTCCATAACATAGTACAATGGAAAAAAAGGATAATTGCATATGAAACTGAAAATCTCTTGTTTGCGATTTACTGTTCCTTTTAAATATATATATATATATATATATATATATATATATATATATATATATATATATATAAAATAAAGATATGCAACTTTCTTTTTTAAAAATTTTTCTTCCCTTCCCCTCTACCCAAGAGATAGCTATAATTAAATACAAACATGTATGTATACATATATGCATATATATAAAATCATTCTTTTAAATATGTAATAAATATATACTTATAATTATCAGTTCTTTTTCTGGATGCAGATAACATCTTCCTTCATAGTTCCTTTGTAATTAATTTGGGTATTGATAATAATCAAAATGATTTAGTGGTTTAAAGGTGTTCTTTTTTTAGTCTTTTTTTTTTTTTTGCAAGGCAAATGGGGTTAAGTGGTTTGCCCAAGGCCACACAGCTAGGTCATTATTAAGTGTCTGAGACAGGATTTGAACCCAGGTACTCCTGACTCCAGGGCAAAGTTTACATTCTTACTAGAAATTTTTGCTCTAGGAAAATGGAGACATAGGGAATCTTTCTTAGAATATTATCTAATGGACAAACAGTTTTTAAATGCAATGGACTGCAAATAAAGATGTTTTAAAAGTGATTAATGGATAAGATAGGTATTGGTGTAATGGAGGATTTCACAAAGCATATCACCTTTTAAAATTTATTGTGGCAAATTGTCATGTTCTATGGTCTCAGGAGAAATTATACATCAATCCTATGCACTGCAATAAAGGGAGACTGTTGGGGTCATTCTTTATATAAACCACTGCAAAGTCAACATATATGCTAGAAATGGGAAAGTATGAGAGTTAAGGTCACACTCTCAGACATCCTGTCATATCAAGTGGATTGAATATGAAGTTGTATTGCCAGATTGAGGAGACAAATAGGAATTCCCCAAAACTCATATAAACCACAGTGAGTAATCAATCTATTATGGAATTTCATCCAAATTTCAACTTGTATGAATTATTTTTCATACCTTTGCTGGTATTCCATCTAAATTCCAAATTCTGCTGTTCATGAAATTCTAATATTGCAAGAATTTATTGTTGAACCTGTTCTTAAACTTATTTTGTGACTCAAACTAAAAAAAGTTTATTAAAAAATAAATATAGAAGAAACATTTGAAATTCTAATAAGAATGAAAATCATTACTTTCTTAATAGAATTAATAATAATAATAATAATAATTTTGGAGTTGTAATCTTTATAAGATTAAATACACATAGGTAATAAGAATAATTACAGCATATTAAATAGAGATATGATAATATTTTTAAATATATGATTTTTGTCAGTGAAAAGAGATTTCCACTGATTTAAATTGACAACTGCTCCCTATTCCTAATTTAGTCTTCAGTAATGATCTGGAGTAGTGGGAGGTTAAGTGATTTGTCCATGATTACATAGACTGAAGATAGCATTTAAACCTTAGGTCTGCTTGATGCCAAGACCAATTTTTTATTCACTACTGCTTAAATCACCACTAATACGTGCTTATAAAGGTATAATTTTCACCCCAAAGAAGTAAAAGAGGTAGGCAGAGTTATTTCTGCCTCTATTGAGTTGTACGTGTTTAAAATTGTAGAAGGAAGATTTTATAAATTTTATGTCTGACCAAAACAAGTTTACCATAGCATTGAATAGTTTTCAGAAGCATCAGAGATCTAAATATTGCTAAATACTGCTAAATGCGTTCATTGGCAGTATTGATAAGGGAAACGAAATTCCATTGGCTAATCTCACAACTGTGTGCTTAACTCAATCCTAGACAATAACTCCAAATTTCTTTTAAAATCAACAGCAGGGGGCGGCTAGGTGGTGCAGTGGATAGAGCACTGGCCCTGGAGTCAGGAGTACCTGAGTTCAAATGTGACCTCAGACACTTAATAATTACCTAACTGTGTGGCCTTGGGTAAGCCACTTATCCCCATTGCCTTGCAAAAATAAAATAAAATCAACAGCAGACTTTCCATTAGAATCTAAATTACTTTTAGGCAATCTAGAGATTTGTAGAAATGATTTTCATCATAAAGTATTTTCATAAAAAGTTTTATATTTAGAGAGGAAATATGATTTAGTCATTGATAAAGAAGATTGTATTTTTGCTCTATTCTATCCCTTGTTTCAGCACCATCTCATTTTCTAGATGATTTTGGATTGTTTCACTTATTTGAAGCTCAGTTTTCCCAAGTATAAAATGGGAACTGCTGATAAAGCATTTAAAAATCCTTAAGAAGAAGCTATCTTTGAAATTACTGAAAAGAATTAGAGACATTCTGCTATAATTAAAATGGTGAGTAAGGTAGACTTACTGTGTTTGCATCTTTCAGCCTTTCCCAATCCCAAAGAGGAAACTTCATCTGCAAAATTCATCTTGTTGTGGTGAGTTATAAGACAGGATAAAGAAGTTAGCTCTGAATTTCCTTTTCTTTTGGTGTGTGTAAACCCAGCTTTTAATGTTAGTGCCTTGTTGTTTTTGTGGTTTCCTTTCCTTTGTGCTAAATTCCTGCATATGAGGGGGCTTTCTCCCAGATTAAACCCTTGCCTCACTGGCTACATTTCCAAATTCTCATCTGCCAAGGTTTTCAGCATGCAGACTCCACAAGTCCAGTTCCCCCCCCACCACCCCGAAAACTTGGCTTTGTCCTGGCCTCTCAGCCCTGCCAGAACTTTGACAGGGAAATTAGTGGAGGGAAGGCATTTGTCGCAATCCCTATGGAGAAAGGGTGGTGGTGATGGGGGAAGGGGATGAAGGGTGGTATGGGGAGGGGGAAGTTCATTTTTCCCAATAGTGTCTGATTAGTTGGCACAAGGTTACAGGGGATGACATGTCTGAAACTGCCAGTTTGTTAAGTAAAGGAAAGGTGGGGGTGGAGGTGGAGAAGGGGGCTGATGGAGAAGTCGAGAGGAGCCCCTTTCCAGTCAAGAAAGCTGTTGGATTTGCAAAGTGGAGCTGATTTGACTGTGAATGTGTTAGGTTAGTGATACAGCTGGGACCTGGAGGCTGTGGGATGGGTGGCATGCAGGGAATGTATCTGATCAGTTTCCCCATTTTGTGCTGGAGAATTTGGTAGAAACACATTGTAGGGATGAATAGAAATCTGGGGGACAAATCTGCTCTGATTTAGGTTCTGTAGAAGTTTTCAGTTGAAGTGCTTTGTGTCAAAGACATTAAGTAGAAAGAATTGAGTAAAGACCCTGTGAATTTCTAATCTATGGAAATCATATAGGGTATTTCAGCACCTTTGCCTGTAATCACAAATTGCAAAGGAACAAATTTCAGTTGATTTTAAGGAAAATTGATTGACTACTAAGTGTAATTGATTGCCTCTTAAAAACTCTAAAAAACAATGGGTTTTCTTTCATTGGAAGTCTTCATAGACCAGATTATGTTAGATGGAGAAGCATTTGATGAATCAGTGTGTAAATATAGTGTTAGAGGTAGTGTAGTATAACAGATAGGGTGCGGACATTCGTGTCAGGGCTTCCCTTATTCAAGTCCTATTTCTGACACATTGGCTGAAGGACTGAGTAAATTACTTAAGCTCTCAGTACTCTACAGAGTTCTCTAAGACTCTCTTAAGTTGCCAATATGCATTGATAGAAAGGATTTCTATGTTGATAGTTCCCTTTATCAATGACTTCAGAAGTTGGATGGGCAAAAATACTTCATTTGATGACAGAATCATCTCATCCCTTGATGCCATCACTGCACTTCCTAGAGGCTTTGCTAAAAATTTCTCTGAGAAAGTTTAAGATGAAAAAATTTACTTTTCTTCTGAAATGATTCTTGGTCTAGCATCATTTTCTTTCAAGGAACTTAGGGACTGCAGACATTATTTCTCATAATATTCCTGTAAGTGATCTTTTAATTAGCTTTAATTCATAGGCATAAGGAGGGTAAAGTATTAATCCAAGGTCACTCCTCAAATTGGAGATAAATCATAACCCAGTCCAACCCCTGAGTCTAATGTAACTTGTTGAAAAAAAATCAAAAGAAAAAATATTCCCTTAAAGGACAATGACTGAGGCTATGCAATTAAATATCTAATAAGACTGTAATCTCCCTCTGAGACAGAATCGCCTCCTAGGAAGAGTGCTTTACTGCAATTCAGAAATCTAAGTTTGTAGAAACACAAAATGTTGGATTTATGGTGAATTTTAATGATTATTAAATCTATTTACTTTTTTATGGAAGAGGAAGCTGATGTTCAGAGAGTTTAAGTGATTTGTCCCAGGTCATCTAGTTAGAAAATGGAAGAACCTTGGCTATCGGGATTAGAAGAACCCAGGTTCTTTTTTTTTAAAGATTTTATTTATTTTGAGTTTTACAATTTTTCCCCTAATCTTACTTCCCTACCTCCACCTCCCAGAGAAGGCAATTTGTCAGTCTTTACATTGTTTCCATGGAATACATTGATCCAAATTGAGTGTGATGAGAGAGAGAAATCATATCCTTAAGGAAGAAACATAAAGTATAAGTGATAGCAGGATCAGACAATAAGATATCGTTTTTTCTAAATTTAAGGTAATAGTTCTTGGTCTTTGTTTAAACCCCACAGTTGTTTCTCTGGATACAAGATGGTATTCTCCATTGCAGACAGTCCCAAATTGTCCCTGATTGTTGCACTAATGGAATGAGTGAGTCCATCAAGGTTGATCATTGTCCCCATGTTGCTGTTAGGGTGTACAGTGTTTTACTGGTTCTGCTCATCTCACTCAGCATCAGTTCATGCAAATACCTCCAGGCTTCCCTGAATTCCCATCCCTCCTGATTTCTAATAGAACAATAGTGTTCCATGACACACATATACCATAGTTTGCTAAGCCATTCTCCAATTGAAGGACATTTACTTGATTTCCAATTCTTTGCTACCACAAACAGGGCTGCTATGAATATTTTTGTACAAATGATGTTTTTACCCTTTTTCATCATCTCTTCAGGGCACAGACCCAGTAGTGGTATTGCTAGATCAAAAGGTATGTACATTTTTGTTGCCCTTTGGGCAAATTTCTCTCCAGAAAGGTTGGATGAAGAACCCAGGTTCTTCATCTAGTCCTCTATTTTGCTACATAATCACACATAGACTGGTCATGGGCTGGAAAGCATAGTAGGTGCTTAATATCTTAAATATTGGAGAATCATAAATTCAGAGTTGTAAAAGTTGTTTGAAGTCATAAGTAACAGACTCTGAGTGTCAAGACAACAAACATTGTTTTAAGCACTTACTATCTGCCAGATATTATACTAAATGCTGCAGAGGGTAAATGGTTTACTCAAAGTCACAAAGATAGCAACAGAGCCAAGGTTGGCATTACAAGACTCTGACTCCAAATCCAGAATGCTTTCCTTTGCAATTTTCTGCTTCTAGTTGATTCAGCCTTTGACTAAAGATTTGCATTGAGAGAGAATCCCAAGACAGTTCACATCACTTTTGGATAGCTCTCATTTATTCATTTATTCAATTCTAAATAGATCTCTTTGAAACTTATTGCTTCTAGCTTGGCCCTCTAGGGTTAGGATACAAATTTCATTGATCATCAAGGTTATATTTCCTCAAAAACTTGAAGACAACTCTCATGCTCTCCCTGTCTTTTCTTTGCCAGACTAAACATAACTTTGAAGTGATTCTGTGGTTAACTAGCCAAATAGACTTAGCTTCTCTTTGCCTTAGATTACTTGTCTCTAAAATGAAGTTCACATCATCTACCTTTTCTCCCTACTTCATAGAAGTGCTATAAGATAAAGGAAGATAGAAGGAAAATTCCTTGTATGATTAAAAGCATTATATAAACACTAGGTGTTAACATTTTTTTCAATAATCATTAGAAAACTGGGAAACATACTATTTGATGCCACAGAGGGATCACAGTAACATAAATTTATAGCCGAAAGGGATATCATGGGTCATTTAATCAAACTCTGCCTTCATTTTACAGATGAGGAAGCTGAGGCTCACAGAAGTTAAAAAACTTGCCTACAGTTACACAGGTAGCAAGTAATAGAGTCTGGATAACATAGATGTTCTTATACCAAATGAATGATTATTTCCATAGCACCACACTACCCATATTCTTTCTTTTGTCTGAATTCCCACAGTATATAGCACCTCACTTATGATGCCTCATATTCAATGATACTTTGCATATTTATTTGTGCACATATCTCACCTCCTCCATAAGATGGCAAACTTGTTGAAGATAGGTATTCTGTTTTATTAATTCTTGTATGCCCAATAGCACCTCATACAGACTGGAATACAATAGACCCTTAGCATAGTATTGATGAATTAAATCATCTAGAGAATACAAGTTGTCTTACTAAATTGGAAACTCTAAAATTCCCCACATGTAGAAAATGGGAGGTTTTAGGTTGGAAAGGATACTGTGGAGGAAACATCTTTTTTTTTGAGCAGATATAAAAAATAAGGGAAGAAATAGGACCAAGGAGGGTGATGGTTTTACTCTTTTCTATATAGCTCATGTGGGTGCAGGTGTGTGTGTGTGTCTGTGTGTGTTGTTTTAGTCCCTGAAATGGATTTCAACTCCATCAAGAGTTGAAGGGAAGGGCTGGCTAGGTGGCACAGTGTATAGAGCACTAGTCCTGGAGTCAGAACTACCTGAGTTCAAATCTGACCTCAGACACTTAATAATAATTATCTAGTTGTGTGACCTTGGGCAAGTCACTCAACCCCATTGCCTTGCATAAGAAAAAAGAAAAAAAAAGTTGAAGGGAAGTTACAATGAATTCTCTAACTCTTAAGTAAGATAGTTCTTTGCAAGTATAGACTTCAAATCAGAAACAGACACAGAGTTAACTTTACCTGAGGGATCCTGGTTGGATTTTATTGGCTACTCATAGTCAAGGAAGTGGTGACTCAAAACTCTAGTAACTGAAAGAGCTTTTAATCTGCCCTTGAAAGGGAGAATTTTTTTAGTTACTGTATCTTAGTAAACAAGAGAAAAAAGTCTATCAGGTAGTCATGAAGAATAGAAACTCTGAAAAATGTAGCATAGAAAAGATTGACAGCTAAGAGGACAACAGAGATGATTGGAAGAAACAAGACAAAGTCCTATGGAGAATTGAAATTTTATATCCAGAAAATGGCTAGAATGTACTTGACAAAGATGATGTCTTCAGCAGAAAGTAGAGATATGATGATTATCAGATAATATATAGGTAGGAAGGAAGAATGGAAGGAAAGAAAAAAGGAACAAATGGAGGATGGAATGATGTAAAAAAGGAAGGTTAAAAGGAAGGATGGAAAGAAGGATGAAGGAAGGAAGCAAACAACTATTTGTTAAGTATCTTTCTATGTGCCAGGCACTATACTAATTGCTTTACAAATATTATCTCATTTGATGCCATCTCAGAAGAAGAAATCAGTGACAAATTACCTATATGGGAAATCTCAAAGGAGTCTATAAATTGTATTCAAATTTAAAACTTCATAGAAGAGCTTAAAAAAGAATTTAAAAACCAAAGAATAGAGGAAGAAGAAAAATAGGAATGAGAACCATGTAGGTAGGAAAATTATGAAAAATTGACCAAAGAAATTAACTCCTTTAAAAGTAAAAATATCCAAGTGGAAAAATAATGTAACTCTTCAAAAAGTAAAATTAACCAACTGGAAAAGGAATGAAACTCATCTAAAATTTAAATTGATCTATTGAAAGAAGAATGCAACATAGCAAAAAAGTAAAATTAATCAACTTGAAAAGGAAGCACAAAAGTCAACTAAAGAAAATAAAACTCCCAAAATTTTAATTGGACAATCAGAAACCAATGAATCTATGAGGCATCACAATTCCATCAAAGTCAGAAGGCTGAAAAAAATTGAAAAAATATAAAGTAATTTTTAGGAAAAACAAACTGGAAAATAGATCTATAAGAGATAATCTGTGAAGTATTGGTCTACCTAAAAACCTAAGTCAAAAATAAAGGAACCTGGAAAATATCTTTCAGGAAATTATCAGGGAAATTCTCCAAAAATACTAGATCAAGAAGAAAAAAATAGTCCTTGAAAGCATGCAGAGAAAAACAGACCCCAGGACAAATATTATCTCATTTGATTTTATTATAATGCTATGAGATAAGTGCTACTATTATTCCATTTTATAGTTGAGAGAACTAAAGCATATATATTTAAGTGACTTACCCAGTGTTACACAAAGCAGATGTCTGAGGATGTATTTTAACTTAGATAGCACAGCAATATGATCAGTAAATATTAATAGTTTCTCAATTTGAATAGTCATGTTGGTTCATTTACTCTGGCTTACTTCTGGTATTTTCCATATAATGGTCCTTCATATATGTTCCTTTGCACGTATTATAAAGGATGGTATGAGAGAGTATATACCTCTTGTACATAGGAATGATCTTTTCTTGTCAATTTATTTACTATGCTTTTTGATTAAACTTATTTTGTTTTAAAGGATATACATCTGCAGGCAATCATGAGTTATGATTTTGAATGGGTATTGAATATAGGAGATCTGTGAGGGTGCTATAATTACTTGCTTCTGATTTGTCAACGAAAAAAGGATAAATTTCCATATGAATAAGACTTCTTAGTGTATTGATTCAAAAAAATCCCCAAATATAAACATGTTAGAGAGTAATTAGACATAGTAATTAAAGAAAATAATCTGAGGATCTTAAAATTTCATCCATTAAAAAAACTTGTCAACTTTCATTCCCCAACTGATAAATGGCCAAAGGATATGAACAAACAGTTTTCAGAAGAAGAAGAAATTAAAGCTATCTCTGGTCATATGAAAAAAAAATGTTCTAATTCATTATTAACTTAGAGAAAATCAAATTAAAACAACTCTATAAGATTGGGTAAAATGACAAAAAGGGAAAATGATCAATATTGGAGAGCATGTAGGAAAACTGGGACACTAATACATTATTGGTGGAACTGTGGACTGATCTAACCATTCTGGAGAGCAATTTGGAACTCTGCCCAAAGGACAATGAAACTGTGCATTCCCTTTGTTCTAGCAATACCACTACTAGGTGTGTATCTCAAAGAGATCATAAAAAAGGGAAAAGACCCACAAAAATATTTATAGCAACTCTCTTTGTAATGGAAAAGAATTGGAAAATGAGAGAATTTAAGGAATGACTGAACAAATTGTGGTTTATGAATGTGATGGAGTACTGTTGTTCTGTAAGAAATCTTGAGTGGATGGATTTCAGAAAACCTGGAAAGACTTATATAAACTGATGCTGAGTGAGGTAAACAGAGGCAGGAGAATATTATATACATTAACAAGAACATTGTGTGATGATCAACTATGATGAACAGCAGTTCAGTGATCAGGTACAAATCTAAAAAAAAATGGCATTCACATCCAGAGGAAAAATCATAGAGTCTGAATGCAGAGCAAAGCATAATATCTTCTCTTTTTTAAACTTCTTTTATGTTTTTTCTTTCTTTCTCATGGCTATCTTTCCCCTTAGTTTTAATTCTTCTTTCATAATATGACTAATATGGAAATATGTTAAACATGATTGATCATATAAACTTGCTATCCCTTGGGGAAAGGGAGGAAAGGGAGGGAGGTAGAAAAATGTGAAACTCAAAAGCTTATAAAAAAAGATGAATTTGGAAACTATCTTTGCATATAATTGAAAAAATAAAATATAATAAAATAAAATTCTAAAAAGTATATTCAATTGCATGAATTAAAAAAGGTCTAATATTCCTTTTTTGTTTCTTACTTGCAGTGATTTCCCAATTCTGCTTTCTACTTCCTTTCCCCACAAAGCATGATAGTACAGAATAGGAGGACCTGAGTTCAAACTCCTCCTCTGCTACTTTGTATTGCCTGTGTGGCCTTGGACAAGACATTTAACTTCTCAGTTTCCTCATCTTAAAGAAAAGAAATTATATATCTAGGGACCCTTTCAACTCTGCAGTTGTGATCTTAAGATGGAACCCTTCTTTGTAACAAAGACAAACAACAAAACCAAATCTTATTGATAAAATGACAAGTATATGCAAATGCATATATAAAAAATGGCAGTATATGCAAGGCAGCATCTAGAACCCCTCCCCAATCTCACTATTGAGTGTAAGGAAATAGGTATTGAGATTTGTTCTTGCTCAGTGACCACAATTGGTCACTGCATTTGGATGTTCAGAAGAGTGCCACCAGCATGGTGAAGGATCTGGAGTTCCTACAAAAGGAGGTTTGATGGAAGGAACTAGAGTCAATGAGCCTGGAGAAGAGGTGATGTAAGGAATGTAACAGGTGAAGGAGAGGTTAGACTTGTTCTCCTTTGTCCCCAGGGGCAGATCTAGGATCAGTGAGTAGAAGTATCAAAGATAGAAGGTAAGGGGAAAACTTTTTAACAATTAAAGTTTTCCCAAAGTAGAACTAGTAATCTTGAGGAAAAATGGATTTCCTACATTAGAATTGTTCAAGCAAAGGCTGGATAATCATTTGTTGGTTATGATATAGAGGGAATTCAAAAAATGGAATGATCAATTTAATCTTTGAGATCACTTCTGATTCTTAGGTTCTGAGATTCTATGGATTACCCTTTGAATAGGAGTCAGCAATAAAAAATATCACTTGAAAAGTTAATATGATATTTGTAAGTAATAGGCATATTCAATGAAAAAAACTGATAATCTCAGCCATCAATCAGTATAATATTGGAGTCAATCCTAGTTTTTTTTCTTTTCAAGCATAAAATAAATATGTTATACTCTATCCTGCTTTGAGGTTAAGAACATATCTAATCCCTTCTTCACCTGCTACTCTTCCTTACATTTTGTCTTTATATTACCTGAATTATAGGTTGTATGGATTCAGGTACTTTTTATGTGAGGGCTTGCCAAATGAATATACTTTCAAGGGCTTATCTACCTTTGGTATCCATCTGACATTCAACTCTCACCTGTAGCTCTAAGAAACTGTAACACGTGAAGTGGTCACATCCTGCTAAATCATTTTTTTTTTTAGCAAGGCAAACGGGGTTAAGTGGCTTGCCCAAGGCCACACGGCTAGGTAATTATTAAATGTCTGAGACTGGATTTGAACCCAGGTACTCCTGACTCCAGGGCTGGTGCTTTATTCACTATGCCACCTAGCCACCCCCTGCTAAATCATTTTGACAGGCTAAACCAGGTTGATGGTAACTGATGGGCCTCAAGCTTCTTGGTGAATTAGAGGGTGCCTAAACATGTGAAGACTTTCCTTGGCATAATGGTTGGATGAGAACAATTTATTCCAATGGCCATGAAAGCAGCTAAAGCAGGTGCTATGGAGTGCTTAGAGCTTGGTTAGATATTGAAGTCACCAAGATCATTCGCTGCAATCCAGGTCATTGCCGGTTATCCTGCCTTTTATCTTGCCAGTGAACTTTCTTGACTCTGGAAGAGTGAGTGAGGCTGATGACTTTGTGCAACTCTGCCTCACTTATATCCAATTCACTTATGAATCAAGACCACCTATCACTGATCCTCTTTGAAAATTAAGGACAAATAATAAACAATAACAATCCATATCTAACATAGTGCCTGGCACATAATATTCTTACATTTTTTGATATCTTGTTTCTACACTTGAAATTTCTCTCCCCCCTCCCTTCCCACAAAGAATTTTTAAGAAAGAACAAAAGAAAGAAGAGGAAAAAACCATTCAGCAAAATGCAATTAATATGTAACAGACTTAGAAAATGTTGAATTGATAAAACCGGAGAAATTTTTGTGAAAAGGAAAATAATTCTGTCCAAAATGCTATACTAAACCTACTATTATTTGGCCTATATAAAATGTAGATGAAATATTCAAGAAACTCTATTTTCAACTGAGTTCACTCTCAAGTTAGGACAATAATATGTTACTTAAACTGATGAAACCAACTTACCCCATCTCATTTAGTCCCAAGCTCATTATGGTATTTCAATCTTGATTCCAGATAATTATAACTCTTAAGACCCAGTAAATGGCTGCTTGGACCTTTTCAGGATAGTCAAGTGGCTAACTTTTCTTTATTGGTTTGTTTACTAATACTCAGCAAATTAAGACAAAAAATTGCCTAAAGAGACAGTAGATATTCATTTTTTATTGAAGGGATTCCATAAAACTTATACACAACATACATTCAATATTTTACTCACTAGATGACACTCAAATTTTTTTTCTTACACCCTGGAAATGATAAAATATTTTGAACTCTTTAGAAATTCACAAAGGGAGAAAGCACTAATTTGGATCAGGATAAAAAGAGGCTAAGCTAAAAAAAATGGAATTTCTTTGTTTAAAGTTACAAGGGAAAAGGCACAATAAGGCATTCATAGAACCATCAAAACTTCTTTCAATATATGTCCCTTGAATGGACCTGACACAATCATGAAATGAATTAACCATAATGATTATCTTTTTGTGTGGCAAGAAAAATAGGAATTTTTTTTAAATTGATGTTTGCACAACCCATTAAAAGTAGAGTAACTTAGAGAACTGATTATTTTAAAAGCTTACATTTTCCAAGTATTTTTAAATCACAAAACCCTATATTTTGGCAAAATCTGCATTTCTCAGGAACCAAATGATATTTGCTAGGAGTTTCTTAAAGTTTTTCCTGTCATGGAATGCCAGGAAAGGAGAACAACAGCAACAGCAACAGTAATATATTATATCATCAACATCAGCAACAGCAACAACATGATAACATGCATTTAACACTTCACGATTACTTTATATATTTTATCCAATTTGATCCTCACAACACCTCTACAAAGTGACTTTTTTTTGGCCCCATTTAACAGATGAGTAATTTGAGTCTGAGAGAAGGTAAATGATTTGACCAGGATACATAGCTAATAATTTTAATATTTTCTTTCAGAAATTTTTCCTATCAGATGTGTCATATCAACTTATTTGACTGATTGCCCAAAACCTTACTAGACTCCATACTTAATGATATTTTGTCTCCTTGTTAGAGGGGCTCAAAATCTGTCTGAAATTGTCTTCTCGGGTACTAAAAGTCCAGGAGTTGACTGATTTGACTGACAATTTATCATAGAGACTTGTTACTCATGGGAAATTATAGAAAAGAGTGCAAGAGGGTGGCTAAGTGGCCCAGTGGATAGAGCAACAACCCAGAAGTCAGGAGTAACTGAGTTCAAATTTGACCTCAGACACTTAATAATTACCTAGCTGTGTGGCCACTTAACCCCATTGCCTTGCAAAAAGAAAAAAAAAAAAAAGAAAGGAAAGAAAAGAGTGCAAGAGTTACAGCCTGGGTTTGAATGCTGGTCCTTATAGGCTATGTGATCTTAGGTACTCACTTAACTCATTTGGTCTTAGTTTCCTTATCTATAGAATGAGGAGATTGGATTAGATAACGTCTGAGTCTCTTTCCAGCTCTAGATTTATGATTCTATAAGTATATTGAAGTGAAGTTATATTTGGGGTACTTTATCATTCAAATAATGTGTTGGATGGAATAGAAATGATTAGAGATGGTATGGTGTGGCATGGGGACACTTAACTAATGTGTCACATTATGATTATTTTTTAAAAAATATTTTGGTAGCCTCTTCCCCATTCAAATTTTAATGGTCACAATTCATATTTCTATAGATTTAAACTTGTTTTCATGGTGATGTTGTGAATTAAATAAGATTTAGCACACACCCAAGAGTTCAACAAAGACCAGATTTCAGAGTTGTGGAATAACTTGCCCAAGGTCAGACAATAAGTACTGTGGGAGATGGAAGTTTCTATTGCTTTAGGAGTACCAATCCTGAGCAAGTGTTTCCAGGCCCCCTTTTCAGTGGCAATTTGTGAAGTAAGAATTAAAGAAATGAAACAGGGTGGCCAATTAGAAGGCTATTGAAATAGTCCAGAACTGGAATGGTGATTATGTGACAAGGGTCTATGAAGAAATTATAGGTAAGTTATGGTCCACTCCACAAAGGGTCAACTGTAGGTCCATGATACAGAGTTATTCCAAGGACCCTATGCATTTTTTCCAGCATCATATGGCTATTTATAAAAACAAAAATTATATGACTTCTGGGTCAAAGCCAAGATGGTGGCATGCTCCTGGAACTTTTCACTATACAATGTTAAATGAAGTCCAACAAAAAAAGAACAAAACAAATTCTCAACTTTAGACATCATAGAGTATCTTCAGTGAAGTCTGTCTCTTTGGGAGAAAAGAGGAAGTAGAATTAAGCTAACCAGGAGAGCAGGAAAGTCACTGGGAGGCTTCGAGTCACAATTCAGCCCAGGTCCTGACAACTAGATTGCAGTCAGGTCTCAGGTCATCTAGATAGCAGGTCAGCAGAGAGGGTTCCAATCTCAGAAAAAGTCTGAACCCTGAGAACACTGGGACAAGAGATAGAATTGAGTAGGGAACAAACTATTGCATAGGCAAAGTCCGAACATAAAGGAGGAAATAAATTTCTGCAAAGGCAACACCTTGGCTAGCAATAAATTAGCAACCAGACTCCAGCTCCAGAACAAAAAACTTGGGACTATACCCTAGAAGCAGGGCTCAGCTATCAAAATAACCAAAAAGAGTACTAACCATAGAAAGCTACTATTCAGATAGAGAAAATAAAAATACCATCTCAGGAGAAGAAAGCAGGGACAAATTACTTACATGGGAAGTCTCATAGGAATTTATGAATCATACTCAAATCCAAAATCTCATAAAAGACTTAGAAAAGATTTTAAAAATGAAAAAAGAGAGGAAGAAGAAAAATGGAAAAAAGAAATGACAACTGTGCAGGAGAATTTTGAAAAATTGACTAAAGAAATCAACTTTAACAATAAAAATGGCCAAATGGAAAAAAAGAATGTAATTCATCAAAAAATAAAATCACTCAACTGGAAAAAGAATGCAACTCATTTAAAAGTAAAATTAGGGGAGGCTAGGTGGCGCAGTGGATAGAGCACCAGCCCTGGAATCAGGAGTACCTGAGTTCAAAATAGGCCTCAGACACTTAATAATTATCTAGCTGTGTGCCCTTGGGTGAACCACTTGACCCCACTGCCTTGTAAAAATAAAAAATAAATAAAAGTAAAATTAGCTGACTGGAAAAGGAAACACAAAAGTTACTGAAGAAAATAAAACCCTAAAAATTAGAATTGAACAAATAGAAACTAATAACTCTATGAGACACTAAGATTACATCAAACAAAATCATAAGACTGAAAAAATGAAGAAAAACAAAGTTCCTGGAAAATAGATCCAGGGAAGATAATCTGAGAATTATAGGTCTACCCAAAAGCCTAGATCACAAAAAGAGCCTGGACTATATCTTTCAGGAAATTATCATGGAAAACTGTCCAAGTATACAAGATCAAGAAGACAAAATAGTCCTTGAAAGAATACACAGAGCACTTCTAGAATAAAAACTCCAATAACTATCATTGCCACATTCCAGAATTCTCAACTAAAGGAGAAAATGCTGCAAGTAGTCAAATTTAAATACAATCAGAATTACACAGGTGTTATCAGCATCATCAACATTAAAGGATTGGGCCTGGAATATGATATTTCAGAGGGCAAAGGACCCTGGATTACAACCAAGAATTAACTACCTTGCACAATTCAGCATATTCTGGCAGGGGGAAAAGATGGATTTTTAAAAAATTTATTTATTTATTTTGAAATGTACAATTTTCCCCCTAATTTCACTTCCCCCCCCCCTCGGGGGCACTCTGTTAGTCTTTAACATTGGTATACATTGATCTAAGTTGAATGTGATGAGAGAGAAATCATATCCTTAAGGGAAAAAAATAAAGTATAAGAGATAGTAAAATTACATAATAAGATAACAGTGTTTTTTTTTTTTAAACTGAAGGTAATAGTCTTTTGTCTTTGTTCAAACTCCACGATTATTTCTCAGGATACAGATGGCATTCTCCTTCACAGATACCCCCAAATTCTGCCTGATTATTGCACTGATGGAATGAACGAATCCATTAAGGTTGATCATCACTCCCATGTTGCTATAAGGATATACAAGATTCTTCTTGTTCTGCTCATCTTATTCAACATTGATTCATGCAAATACTTCAGGTTTCCCTGAATTCCCATCCCTTCTGGTTTCTAATTGAACAATAGCATCCCATAACATACATAAACCACAATTTGTTCAGTTATTCTCCACTTGATAGATATCCACTCAATTTCCAATTCTTTGCCACCACAAGCAGGGCTGCTATGAATATTTTTGTACAAGTGATGTTTTTACCCTTTTTCATGATGAAAAGATGGATTTTTCAATGAAATATAGAACTTCTAAAATTTTCTGATAAAAAGGCCAGAACTAAACAGAAAATTCAATCTTAAAACACAGATTCAAGATATATATATATATGGAAAGGGGGGAAAATAATATTAGTCAAGAACATTAACCTATACAGGCAATATCTCTCTTGTAACTCTTGAGAATTGTATTTCTCTTAGGATAGTTGAATGGCTGAATATAGTTGAAGGGATTGTACTTAGAGGATTTGGGTATAAATGAGACATGGAATGATGTTGATTATGAGGGTGATAGTTCAGTCTCAGACAGAGGGAGGAAGAGTATATATAGAAAAAAAATATATATATATATACACACATTCTATATATAATTAAATCATGAAATAACCATATTTTACTAGATATTTAAGTTAAGGAGGTTTGTCATACAATAGGATTTGAGGATGGAGGTGTACATAGAAGGGTTGGACATAAATAGAGCAGGAAGTGATCTTGCCTTAATCCAAACTTTAGTTGTAGAGGTTATAGTTCTATGGTTGGAGTGCTAGAGGGACAGAGGGAAAGAATGTGCCTGAGACTTTGATTGGGTAGTGCTGTAGGACTATGATTGGAGTACTAGAGTGATAGAGGGAGAGAGTGTACTTAGAGGAACTGGACATAAAAAGATCATGAAATGACTTTGCTTTGAAAATCATGAAATGACTTTGCTTTGTTTGATGCATTAGCTAAAATTGAAAGGAGTAAGTTTTAGGGTGGGGGTGGTATAAATAGTTCATGAAATGATTTGGTTTATTGTTTGGAAGGTACTTGAAAAGAGGGAGTGGTATAAATCAATTATAAACTGATGTGATTTATGACTTGAGAAGTGTATTTCTAATGGAACAGAAGAGAGGAAAGTAATGATTATGAGGCAATGCTAGTTATCAATCAGTCAAGTAATCAATCAATCAAAGTTTGAGAATCATACTTTTTAAAAAAATTTATTTTTATCTTGAATTTTTTATGATTCCCCCCCAATCTTGCTTCCCTCCCCCACCCCCACAGAAGGCAGTCTACTAGTCTTTACATTGTTTCCATGGTATACATTGATCTAATGTGAATGTGATGAGAGAGAAATCATACCCCTAAGGAAGAAAAATAAAGTATTGTTTGTTGCACTAATGGAATGGGCAAATCCATCAAGGTTGGTCATCACCCCCATGTTGCTGCCAGGGAGCACAATGTTCCTCTGGCTTTGCTTATTTCTCTCAGCATCAGTCCATGCATATTTTTCTGGGCTTCCCTGAATTCCCATTCTTTCTGGCTTCTAATAGAACAGTAGTGTTCTATCCCATACACACACACACACACACACACACACACACACACACACACACACACACATATATATCACATTTTGTTACACCATTCCCTAATTGAAGGACATTTACATTAATTTCCAATTCTTTGCCACCACAAACAGAGCTGCTATGAATATTTTTGTACAAGTGATGGGTTTTTTTTATACATTACTAAAATATTCTTGTTTGAGAGTACTTCTATCAGGACAAGGGATTGTTGGTATAAGACAGGATTAAAACAATAAGGATACATAAAGAAAGACTATACTAGGAGAAGCCTAGGCATTAGTAGATAAAATAGATGAAGAGGCACAAAGACCTATGATGCTAGAGGGAGGGTGTGTGTACTGAGTTCATCCTACTCTCAATAGATTTGGCCCAGAGAGGGAATAACATACATTCCCAAATGGATTTAAAATTCTATCCTACCCTACAGGGAAGTTGGGGGGCAAAGGGAGCAAAACATTGATGAGGAAGAATGAGAATAAAGGAAAGAATAAATAATAAAAGAAAGCATGGAGGGAAATATAGAATTAGTAACCTTAACTGTAAATGTGAATGGTATGAATTCTCCCATAAGAGAGAAGCCATTAGCAAAATGAATTAAAGACTAGAATTCTACAAAATGCTGCATGAAAGAAACACATTTGAAGCAGTGAGATAAGGTAAAAGGGGTAAATGTAAAAAACTGGAGCAAAATATATTATACTTCGGTGGAAGTAAAAAAAAATCAGGGGTAGCAATTCTGATCTCAGATAAAGCAAATGCAAAAATATCTTATTAAAGGGGCACCATAGACAATGAAGTTATATGACTATTAAACATATATACACAAAGTGTTAGAGGTCTCAGAGGAGAAACTGAATGAATTACACGGAGACATAGCAAAATTATAATAGTGGGGAACCTCAACTTTCCTCTTTCGGATTTAGATGAATATAATAAAAAATAAACGAGAAGGAAGTTAAGAAAGTGAATAACATCTTAGAAAACTTAGATATGATAAACCTCTGGAGAAAACTGAATGGAGATAGAAAAGGATATAACTTTTTCTCTGCAATATATGGCATCTAATACCAACATTGACTATATACAAGAGCATAAAAACCTTATAATCAAATGCAGAACAACAAATAATAAATGTATGCTTTTCAGAACATGATGCAATAAAATTTACTTGTAATAAAGGGCTATGGAAAGATAAACCAAAAAATTAATTGGAAATGAAATAATCTAATTTTAAAGAATGAGTGAATCAAACAACAAGTCATAGAAATAATCAACTATTTCAGTCAAGAAAATGACAAGACATGATACCAAAATTTATGGCATGCAGTCAAAGCAGTTTTTAGGGGAAATTTTATATCTCTAAATGCCTATATGAATAAAATAAAGAGGAGATGAAAGAATTGGGCATGCAACTAAAAATGTTAGAAAAAGAACAAATTAAAGATTCCCAATTAAATACCAAATAAGAAATTCTGAAATCAAAGGAGAGATTAAAAAAATTGAAAACAAGAAAACTAATGAGCTAATAAACAAAATGAAGAATTGGTTTTATGAAAAAAGCAATAAAATAGATAAACCTTTAGTTAATCTGTTATTAAAAAAAGAAAGATGAATAACAAATTAACAATACCAAAAATGAAAAGGGTGAACTCACCATCAATGAGGAGAAAATTAAAGAGATAAGTTGGAAATATTTTACCCAACTGTAGATCAATAAATTTGATGACCTGAGTGAAATGAATCAATATTTACAAAAATATAAACTACCCAGATTAATAGAAGAGGAAATAAAGTACTTAACACCATTTCAGAAATGAAGAAACCATCAATAAACACCCTAGGAAAAATTCTCCATGCCCAGTTGGATTTACAAGTGAATTCTACCAAACATTTAAGAAACAATTTATTTTAATTCTACATAAACTATTTAAAAAATAAAAGAGGAATTTCTGCCAATTTCCTTTTATGACAGCAATATCATGCTGATGCTTAAATCAGGAAGAGCCAAAACAGACATAGAAAATTATAGATCAATCTTCCTAATGAACATTGATGCAAAAATCTTGAATAAAATTTTAACAAAGAGATTACTACAAGTTATACAAGTTATTACTAGGATAATATACCACAATCAGGTAGAATTTATACCAACTAGGGAGAGATGATTCAGTATTAGAAAATCACTCTACATAATTGAACATATCAATAACAAAACCAACAGAAATCATATGATTATCTCAATAGATGCTGAAAAAGTCTTTAGCAAAATGCAACATTCATTCCTATTAAAAACACTAGAATAAAGGAATAGATGGAGTTTTCTTTAAAATAATAAGAGTATCTATATAAAACTATTAACAAACATATCCATGTAGTGGAGATAAACTCAGAGCATTTCCAGTAAAATCAGGGGTGAAACAAAGATGGCCATTATCACCACTACTATTCAATATAGTATTAGAAATATTAACTTAATAAGAGAAGAAAAAGAAATTGAAGGAATTGGAATTAGCAATGAGGAAGCAAAACTTTCACTTTTTTCAGATGATAGGATGATATTCTTAGAGAATCCTAGAAAATCAAGTAAAAAATTACTTTAAACAATTAACAACTTTAGCAAAGTAGCAGGATATAAAATAAACTCAAATAAATCATCAGCATTTCTATTTGTGAACAACAAAGCCCAAGGGAAAGAATTAGAAAGAGAAATTCCAAAGTACCTGTAGACAACATAAAATAATTGGGAATCTACCTCTGTATGAACTGTATGAACACAATTACAAAATACTTATCACACAAAGTCAGACATGCATAAACAATTGGAAAAATGTGAGTTGTTCATGGTTAGGTCTAGCCTATATAATAAAAATGACAATTCTACCCATATTAAATTACTTTTTCAGTTCCATACCAATCAAATTTCCAAAAAAACTATTTTAGAATTAGAAAAAATAGTAATAAAATTCATCTAAGGCAACAAAAGGTCAAGAATATCAAGGGAACTGATGAAAAATAATTCAAAGGAAGGTGGCCTAGCTGTACCAGATCTAAAACTATACTGTAAAGCAACAATCATCAAACCTTCCTGGTACTGCTTAGAATAGGTACAAAAGATTCAGCAGGAAATGACTAAAGAAATCTGTTGTTTGACAAACCCCAAAACAATAATTTCTGGGATAAGAACTCACTATTTGACCAAAAACTTCTAGGAAAACTGAAAAACTGTATGACAAAAACTAAGCATAGACCCATATAGACATCTTATATTAAGATACTCCATATACTAGAATAAGATCAAAATGAGTTTAGGATTTAGCCATAAAGGGCGATACCTTAGACCAATTAACATATCAAAAAAATACTCTATCAGTCAGATCTATGGAAAGGGGAAATTTGTATGACAAAACAAGAAATAGAAAACATTACAAAATGCAAAGTGGATGATTTTGGCTATATTAAAATAAAAACTTTTTCCACTAATGAAACTGATGCAGCCAAGATTAGAAGGAAAACAGAAAGCTGGGAAACAATTTTCACAGTTAGGAGCTCTGATAAAGGTCTCATTTCTAAAATATATAGAGAACTGAATCAAATTTATAAGGTTACAAATCATTCTCCAATTGATAAATGGTCAAAGGATATGAATAGATAGTTTTCAAATGAAGAAATTAAAGCTATACATAATCATATGCAAAAATGCTCCAAATCATTATTTATTAGAGAAATGAAAATTTATTTTTTAGGTTTTTGCTAGGCAATGGGGTTAAGTGGCTTGCCCAAGGCCACACAGCTAGGTAATTATTAAGTGTCTGAGACTGGATTTGAACTCAGGTACTCCTGACTCCAGGGCCGGTGCTTTATCCACTGCATCACCTAGCTGTCCCTAGAGAAATGAAAATTTAAACAATATGAGATAGTACCTCATATCTATCAGATTGCTAAGATGACCAAAAGGGAAAGTGATCAATGTCAGAGAGGTTGTGGGAGGATTGGGACATTAATGCACTTTTGGTAGAATTGTGAAGTAATCCAGTCATTCTAGAGAGCACTCTGAACTTTTACCAAAGAGCAATAAAATTGATCTTTCTCTTTGATCTGGCATTACCAACACTAGGACTATATCCAAAAGAAATCACAAAAAAAGGGATAGAGACTACATGTTTAAAAATATTTATAGCAGCTCTTTTTGTAGTGGCAAAGAATTGAAAACTGAGGGGATTTCCCATCAATTGTGGAATGATTGAATAAGTTATGGTATATGAATGTTGTGGAGTATTATTGTTTTATAAGAAATCATGAATGGTCAGACTTTAGAGAACTGTGGAAAGAATTATATGCTCTGATGCTGCGTGAAGGGAGCTGAAACAAGAGAACATTGTACACATTAACAACAACGTTGTGAGTTGATCAGCTATGATGAATGCAGTTCCTCTCAGCTGTTCAGAGATCTAGGACAACCCTGAAAGACCTATTATGGACAACATCATGGACATACAGACGGAAAAACAACAACAACAAAGACCCCACAGAATCTGAATGTATATTATGATCACTCTTTTAAAACTTCTCATGTTTTTTCTTCCTATCCCATGGTTTTCTTTTCCCTTAGTTCTAATTCCTCATACACAAAGTGACTAATATGTAAAAATTTTAAACACAAATTCACATATACAACTTTTACTAAACAATTTGCTCTTGAGGGGAGGGGGGTGGGAAGGAAGGGTGGTAGAAAAATGTGTAATATGTGTGTGTGTGTGTGTGTGTGTGTGTGTGTGTGTGTGTGCAAATAGATGAATGTTGAAAAATGTTCCTAACATGTAATCGGGAAAAGTAAAATAAAATATTAAAAAAAGTTCAAGGTTGGGGTGACTAGGTGCACAGTGGATAGAGCACTGGCCCTGGAGTCAGGAGTCCCTGAGTTCAAATCCAGCCTCAGCCACTTAATAATTACCTAGCTGTGTGGCCTTGGGCAAGCCACTTAATTCCACTGCCTTGCAAAAAAAAAAAACACCTAAAAAAAGTTCAAGGTTGACTTTCCTGTTTTCTGCTTGCATTGCCCCTCCCTAGAGAAAACAATTTGAGGTGGGGCTGCTATGATATTTAAGAAAATATTGGTTTCTGGTGACTAGTAGTTATAATCATTTATGATAATTTCATGTTTTTCTTAAAAAGATTTTAGCATAAAAATGCTACCCCATTCTGTTTCCAGCTTAACTTGTAGGAATACTGTGCTGTCTGTCAACTTGCATTTATTGTTTTCTCTATGATAGGCATTATGCTAAGTACTGGGGATACAAAGAAAGGTAACAGACCATTCCTTAGTCTAAAGGAACTCCCAGTCTAAGGGAAGGAAGCAAACAAACAACGATATACACAGACTCTAGTTATATACAGGATAAACTGGAGGTAATCACAGAGGGAAGCCATTAGTATCATGGGAATCTGGAAAGGCTTCCTGGAGAACGTAGGACTTTAGAGGAGATTTGAAGGAACCTAGAAAGCAGAGCTGAGGATTGAGTTCTAGGCAGAGGGGATAACATACTCTGTTCCCTTAAATAAAAACCTTCAAAAGTTCCTTTTTTCTGAGATGAAATGCCAAATCAGGAAGCCAGGTTCTGTTCATTCCATCTGTGATGCCAGGTCCTGTGCTACAGCTTAGGTGCATGTACTCATGTACAATTGATATTATATTTCTATATTTGAACTTACTGAGTGAAGGTATGAACAGCCCTGACAAATATAAGATCACGCTATCTTATGGGAGTCAGGTTATCTGAAACAGCAGTTGTCCCAAAGGAAAATGTTTATATTTCTCAAGAGAAAGTGTCATTAAAAAGACAATCTAAAAGTCATAAAAGATAATCTAAGAGTCTAAAAAATAGACATTTCAATTCCATAAGCATTTACTAAGTGTCTGTTATGAGTCAGGCTCAGTTTTGGTATTGGGATTACAAAGGCAAAAATGAAACAGTCCCTGATCTTGAGAAGCTTTTTATGAGGCAGGGTGAAGGGGAAGGAAGAGGTGAAGAATAACATAAATATTGACAAATGAATACAAACGATAGGGTCAGGAATTAGACCTATGTTTCACTGTTACAGGGAACTCTTAGGTGAGAAGATGTTTTCTATCATTCTGGAGTAGCACCTTCTCTGGGATTTATAGCTTTGCTGAATTTTTTGTAAGTTAAATGAAGTGACCAAGATCACATACAGTCAGTAAATATCAAAGTCTAAATATGAATTTAGGTTTTCCTTACTTTGAGACTAATATTACCAATAATACAACTCTTCTCCCCATACATACCACATATTTATACACACACACATATATATGTATCTTCAGACACACAAAACAATTTTGGGGAAGGAGGAAAGCATTAACAATTGAAATAATCAAGAAAGGCAATGTGACCTTTTGGCTTTCTGAGAGTGATTGTGATAATTGGCAACCATAAATGCTTCAGAAAAGGTGGTTTAAAAAAAGGGGCAAAGAAGAAAATGGCTGACACATTTTTAATGAAAGATTGCTATGACATCAAGGTACTACCTAATCTCTCTCTCTCTCTCTCTCTCCAAACACATACAAGCACACACACATATGTGTATATATATATATATTTACATCCATGTACATACATACATACACATGTATAATGAAATGGGCAAGACATTTGTCACAAAGACTAAAGAATTAAAATTACCTCCCATGGTCTTAAGGGTCATGTTTTTGAAGCAAGTCTTACTGATATGCAGAAGGATGAGGTTGTTCATGTGGTCCATAGCCAAAAGCTGGCAGATAATGATCAAAGTCCATGCCTCTTGTGTTGGTTTTAAAAGAATCAAAATAGCTTTCTAAGATCCTTTTTTGCCTAGCATCAACAGGTTTTTCAAATTTGCAAGAAAATGATAGAAATCATCACCCAGGTTATACAGAAAAATGACTTGAAAGAAATTGTTAGCAAACTGATTCTAGGCAATATTGGAAACAATAAAAAAAAACATCATTCCATTTACTTTCTCCATGCTAGATTTGTTCAAAATGTTAAGATACTTAAAAAGTCCAGATTTGAAATGGTAAAACTAAATAGAACCAAATGGTGAAGATGACAGATCTGGAAAACATTCTAGAGATAAAACAGGTACAGAAATAGAAAGAACTGATGAACATGAGTCAGCAGTTGAAGGATATGCAAAAAACTAGAATTTTTAAAGTTTGACAAATGTATATATTTAATATATTTAAGTATATAGAGCAAATATATATATATATATGTTTAAAATTAAAAAGGTAGTGTGTTGGACACTCACATGAACAGTCATGGCCATTGAGGAAAGGTTTAAAAATAGTTTCTACATTTACATTTATGGAAAAGTGAACTGATGTGTTTTTTCACAAAATGTCTTAGATTCCCTATTTTGAGTACCAGACAACCGTTATTTAGCATTAAAATTAAACTCAATTATTCCCTAGTATAGATTAATCCATAGATAATCAATGTGTAGTTTAACATAAACATTCCAAGAAGAGTTTTATATTTTAAAGTATGATTTTGATTCATTATAAAAGTATATAATTTTCCATTATTATGCCTCACCTTTGTTCTTTTAAAATTTTCCCAATATATTTTCGCCTCAAGCTAATTTAATGAGGTACATCTTTTGACAGTATTGAGGCATGTTACTATTCCATTGCAAAGCTGCTTATCAGTTATATACTTCTATACATCAAATTTTCATATTTTACATTTACATGTAAAATACAAGTGCACTTTTATAGCTATTACTTGCTGCAAATTTTCAGCCCTATTTTCAGGGTATATTCCTTTTTTTTTTTTTTAAGTTTTTGCAAGGCAAACGGGGTTAAGTAGCTTGCCCAAGGCCACACAGCTAGGTAATTATTAAGTGTCTGAGACTGGATTTGAACCCAGGTACTCCTGACTCCAGGGTGGGTGCTTTACCCACTACGCCACGTAGCCACCCCACAGGGTATATTCCTATTAGTAACATGTGGCATGGTGGATAAAGAGCTGACCTTGGGTCCGGAAGATGTGGCTTTAAGTCTAGTTCCCTGAGAACATATTATGTATAACTCTGTATAAGTCACTGAATTATTGGTCTGTATCAGTGGAAGAATTTGTCTATGTCAATGAAATCAGAAATACAAAACAAAAAGAAAAAAATATTTTTGCCTTTGGGATCAGTGAAGTCACCATATATGATTCTTTACATTTTCTAGAATTCTATTGGAAGCTTCATTGCTTCATGTTAGGCTTCTTTGTGCTTTGCCAAGTTTGAGGAAAAGCAGAGCACATGTGGAGATTAGGAGAGTGTTATATGGCACTTAGAGAAGGGCAGCTATGTTGGTGAAGGATCTTTGAGTTCATGCTATATGGGGTTTGGTGGAAAGAAATGAAGATATTAACTTAGAGAAAAGATTTTTTGAGTGGTGTGGACAAGAGTGGGATATGAGTGATGACTTCAGGTATTTGACATGTAGCTTGAGAAGGAAGAATTGGGCTTATATAACTGAGTCCCTAATGAACTAGGAGAAATAAATGAAAATTGTAAAGAAGTGATGTTGTAAAAAAAAATTTCCTAATAGATTTTTGGATAAATGAAATGGGTTATTTAAGGTGCTGTGTTCCTTGAAAATAGAGGTCTTCAGAAAAGTTTAGATCACCATTTGCCAGTTATCTTGTTGAGAGGATTTTTCTTCCATAATGGAATAAACTGGTTGGTTTTTGAGAATTCTTCCATCTTAAACAATCACTTAAAAGCAATGAGCTCTTACTATTTGTCATTCACTATGCTAAGTGCTCGAAATCTAAAGAAAGCTAACAATAATCCCTGCCTTCAAAGAGTTTATATTCTAGGGAAGGAATCAATTTGCAGATAACTACATATTCATAACATATATGCAGAGTAGATGGGAAGTAATTTCACCTCTGAAATTCTATAATTCTGAGCAAATTTGTCTATGATAAAGGCATTCTTGCTATTTCTTTCCCCAAGTAGAGAAAGTTTTTAACCCCAGAAGGACTTGAGTATCTAAATGATCTTTGTTATGCTTCATCTACTTAGGACTTGGTGGGGGTATCCATTTGTTAGCAGGGCCGATAATCTGGTCATCTTTCTATTAATGATTGTTTCACCCAGATGAGGTCAGGTTATGTTTGTTAGATATTATTGTTGAACAAGTTAGAAATTATCAAGGTTTCCAAGAGTTATTTCTTTCTTGACCTCAGATCTTCATGTAATATGACTATAGTACCTATGCCCATTGTATAAATGGGAAAATAACTAGGTCATTTAAATGCTTACTTCTTTGATTTTTAGAACAGAAAGAAGCAATCAAGTTCTGCTAGAGAAGCAAACTATATTCGAAATGTGTTAGATTTTCTTGGAACTGTGATAACTAAGGTTACTGAAGAAAAAATGTAGTAAATGAAATTTAAACTCTCTCTTCCACTACATCTATATAGATAAGATTTTTAAAATTCATTAAACTTTTAAATTCATTAATTTGAAAAAAGTTCGTATTTATTAAAATTCTCACCACATCAAGAAAATAATATATTGTTCCACATTGAATGAATCAATTGAAGAGCACACTCATGTGTACACAATTGCTTCTTGCTCTAGCAGGCTAATTTTATGGCAGATGTATAGGTATTTCATGACTGGTGCTGGGAACATAGGTAGGATGGAATTGGAATATTGGTTTATATTAGTTCTTGATACTAGCTTTTTCCTTGACCAACTCCCTATTATCATTTATTGGGATCTAAGTTTAGGTATTATCTTAGCACCTATTGCAAAATAATGTTGATTTACAAAAATAAAAAACAGAAAGTAAGCATGGTTAGACCTTATCTCCAGAATTCTAATTATTTGGAATTTTAATGGACTCATAAAATTTCAGATTTGTATCACTGAAGTCATCAAGTAAACCCATACTAGAAATCCTTCTTTCACATTTTCATCAAGTGCTTATCCAGCCTCCATTTAAAAACTTTCAATGGGGGTGGCTAGGTGGTGCAGTGGATAAAGAACCTGCCCTGGAGTCAGGAGTACCTGAGTTCAAATCCGATCTCAGACACTTAATAATTACCTAGCTGTGTGGCCTTGGGCAAGCCACTTAACCCAATTTGCCTTGCAAAAAAAACCTAAACAAAAAAACCTTTCAATGAAGAATTCACTGTCAATTGGAATGACTTCCACTTTTGATCAGATCTGTAATGAAGTTTTTTCCTTTTATCAACTTAAAAATCTACCTTCATTTTTCCTAATATTTTTCTGGAACCAATCAAAAGAAGTTTAATCTCTCTTCCATATGACTAATTTTTCAGTTAATTGGAGACAATTCTATGTCCTGTAAAATCATCTTTTTTTTTTCCAGTCTAAAAAAATCTTCATTTCTTTTAGTATGTTTTTGAATAGTATGCTTTTGACTTTTCTGGTTGCAGTCTAGTTTGACTAGACTACTGATATATTTTAAGGAATGAATATAATTCATCCACTCAACATTTATTATGCCCCAATGTAAAATAAATACAGGAATAGATCTTGTTCTCAACTATCCACAAAGATATTGTAAGGAACTTTGACTGAATTCTGAATATAATATCTGTCTAAAGAATTCTCCTGAATGACCAGCCCCACAACTATGTCAAAAAAAAAAAGAAAATGAAGACTATCTTTTTTTGTTTTTGTTTTTGCAAGGCAATGAATGGGGTTAAGTGACTTACCCAAGGTCACACAGCTAGGCAATTATTAAGAGTCTGAGGTCAGATTTGGACTCAGGTCCTGACTCCAGGCCAGTGCTCTATCCCCTCCTCCACCCAGCTGCCCCAAAGACAATCTACCTTACAGTGATCATCATCTATATTTCTAAGTTCTCATGGATATTTATTACAGGTAATCTAGAATTTTTTAAAATATCAAAGTCAAGTTCATTGGTCTACAGTTCAAAATTTCATCTTCTTCTCCTTTCTAATACTAATACCCCTTTTGACCATTTTTCACTCTTGTACTACCTCTCTTCTTCTAAACAATTTCTAAGTGACCATTTATCCAAGAAACAACCTTAAATTCTTTCAGAACTCTGGAATGTAGTTTATCTAGCCCCTGGGCTTGAAAGCTTGAACCCACTGAGACCATTTTGTGATCTCTTAGCATTTCACTTATCTTTCACTTCAATTCCCCATTAACTATTTAGTTTTATCTTTCTAAGGCTTTGGTAGAGAAGAGATGGGAATATGAATTGGACCTGTGATTTCTTTGATATCAGGAACTCCCAAGTCAGGAAATTCCTTCTATCAATGCAGATAATTTTAAAGAGTTGTATGCAACACTGAGAGGTTAGATGATTTTTTTTGGAGTCATATAAGCAGTATATTTCAACAGTAAGGTCTAAATCTATGGCTTTCTGATTTCAAGGCCCACTTTCTGCTATTCTGTACTACCTCTTTGTTCCCACTGCTGTTGCTGCTGCTATTTGTTTCAGTCATATTCAACTCTTCGTTTGAGGTTCTCTTGGCAGAGATACTGGCAGTTTTTTCCCTTTCATGCTTTTTTAAAAAAAAATTCTATCCATTTGAAATGCATCCATTTAAAACATTGCTTCTCTGGGTTCTTGAGTCAGCAATTGTGTTTCTGGTACCACAAATTATAAAGGGACTTTATCAGTTTTTTTTTTTCCAAATTGACTTTCTCTTTATCTGTCAACCTGAAAGGTCGTTTCCTGACGCTTGGAAAACATTCTGATTAGGCTCAATTTGGTGAGAAGAAATGTAGGTGTGAGTGTACATATACATGTATGTGCATTAGATGATCTTAAGCAGGTACATGTCACTTGCCAAGTAGCAAAAGTAGACAGTTAGGAATCATTGTTTTAAGTTTGGTCCAGGTGGTGTGATAAATATTATTTTAGTCACATGCATATGAAAGGATCATACATGTATTTGCAGATGAACCCTAGGTATAGTTTTCATGGCTCCAGTTTTCTCTTTCCTAGGCTTAAGCTGTAGTTCTTCATGAGAGGTTGTTTTCTCCAGTACAAATCATGGGTGTGAACCCACTGCTCAAAGGCAGCACCAGGCTTTGCCATATATGCAGGAAATATGGAATAAAATGTTTATTATAATCAATGATGATGATAGGTCTTATCTAGAAATTAGGGTAAACTAATGTAATTTAAGATTCCTGTGATTTTAAAGTCCATGGTGAATGATGGTGATGGCATACCTAAAAACAAATTTGCAGAGAGGCTAAACGAATCAACTTCTGTGCCTAAATGTCTCTGGGCATTGCCATAGCTATGGGGCATCAATGGCAGGAAGTAGAAGGGAAATGTGATACCAGCGTATGGAATTTTAGTCTTTGCACTTAAATTTGGTAATGCTGAATAAAATTTTTAATCACCTAATGAATTGGTCATTCCTTCAGGCCTTGATATGAGTGGGTAAAGGGATTTCATGGTTGTTTCAAATGTTTCATTTGCAACTGATGCTATAAAGTGAAATTATTAAAATCTGATCTGGTTGTAGTACTGAGAGGGTGGTGTGGTGAGGTTGAGAAAATGCTAGCTTCAACTTCAGAAGACTTCATTGCATAGTAGAAAAGGGGAGAGGGAAAGTGAGCATCTTTTAAATATGTAATATACACTAGGCACTGTGTTAAAAGATTACAAATATTTTATTTTAGTCTTACAACAGCTCTGGAAGACAAGTATCATTTTTATCTTTCTTTTACAGTTGAAGAAACTGAGGGAGACAAGTTAAATGATTTCCCCAGGTCACTCATCTAGTTGCTATCTAAAGCTGGTTTTCCTGATTCCAGACCCAGGGCTTTCTCTATCTGCAATGCCATCTAGCTACCTCAAAGAAAGAAGAAAGGACCCTGGATTTGGTGCCAGAGTATCTGAGTTTCAATTTCAACCCTGGCACTTATTTGCCTATGTGACCTAAGGACAAAATGTTTACCCTCTCTGGGTCTCAATTTCCTCAGTTGTTATAAAAGGGAATTGGACATGATGACCTCTAAAATCCATTCTCACTCTAAATCTGTGATCCTGTTGGACTCCCTGTTGTAAAATGGGAATACCAACCACTTCATTGCCTATCTCAAAGGGCTATTAATGAAGAACAAATAAGATTTTTATATGTGTGTGTATGTATGTATGTATAGTATGTACGTGTTTGTTAACTGTTTAGCACTGTCAGTTCTTTTGTCCTTCCTGTCCTGCAGGATAGTAATCAACAGGAAAAATACAATTGTGATGTCTACTTTTATTAAATTTCAGCAGTCATCACTCCTATTGTGCTTTATATAAATATTTTTTACAGATCCTCTTGAGTATATTTCCTGTGAGAAAACTAAAAATTCTTCCAAGTTATATGTCCATACTGTCCTTTAAATTTTTTTTCCAATTACATGTAAAGATAGTTTTCAACATTTATTTTTTGTAAGATTTTGAATTTCACATTTTTCTCCCTCTCTCCCTTCCCTTCCTTCTCCCCTTGACAGGGAGTAATCTGATATGGGTTCTACATGCTATGCTGTCTTTTTATCCCAAACCTCAAATTTTAAAATTTCATTTTAGAATTTGAATGCTTCCATTACATTTTTGAAAGGAAAACTGTCATGCCTTCTTGTTCCAGGCTGGTATGGAAAATGCCACAGTCCTGCCCAAGATTTAAAAATTCGGCCCAAAATGTGATTGATGTGTTTGCAGTCCAAGTTTCCTTGTCTTCTTGGCAGTAGATTTCCACTGGCTGACTTTTTGAGGACAGCATCTTTTCTTCTAGAAAGACAATCTCCCTTAGCCAAGGCAAGTCAGGAGGAAGGGAAGCCAGGTTTACCTCACTTTCTGGTACCTAAGCATAAGTTGGTCAGCGTGGCTACCAGGCTCTATACCAGATGCTGAGGGCTTTGGGGCAAGGCTCTGGAAACCATCTTGGCTCAAATCTCAAAGCTGAAGACTGCCAGATCACAGCCTCCCTGCTGCCTTTGTTATGGATACGCAATGTGTTGTTGCTGCAAGCAAAGGCTGCTGTGGGTTCTCAGTGGAAGCTGACCAGTCAAAAGTCAAAGATGTTGGGTTCCCTCCTTGGAGAAATCTTCATTTCAACACTCTAAAGGCTGACAAGTTGGTGCAAAAGGAAACCCACACCTAGTAACTGATACACAGCAATGACGTCCTGTTGGGAGATTCAAGGAACAGGGTGAAATGGAATTCTGCATTCTCTTACTGAGAGAACAGGATGTTGGGGATTAAGAAGAGGTTAGAGCAGGCCAGAAGGACAACCAAATACTGTCTAAATCAGGTTCTTATTTTTTTCTCCTTTAATCTTTCCACAACAGCAAGTCGCCCAACACAGTATTTGCACTTAACAAAATTATGACTGGCTGAGGGTAAAATTGTGAGTGTTTAAAGTTAGTTCTCATTTGCTTAGAAAGTGCTCCCTTTTGGATGTTCCTACCCCATGCCAGTACCAAGTGATAACACTAGGCACTTGCGGGCAAGAGTGGACAGCCCACTCCCTTCTCGTGTTGCCCTTTCTAGTCAGAGAACATGGTACTGTTATTCTCCCTCAGCCTAAAGTACTTATTCTGTATCTTGCTCCTCAGAGAACAAGTCATTGATTATGCAATCAGTGGAGGGCAGGGCTATTCTCAACCCCAAATTGGGTTGAGAGAAGATTGCTAAATATTTAAGGTGAGCATTTATATCTTGGAAATCAGCAAATACCATAAAACAGGCTCAATTTCTCATTTTGCTGATTGTCTAAGCTTAAGAATGTGATGGAGAAAATGTTAATAATGCATGCATTTAAAAGTATATCATATATATTTATATATATTTAGAATATTATACTAATAATATAATTATCAGAACATGCCATTATCTTGTATTATTAGTATTATAACATATATAATACAATGTATTATATAATATAATACTATCTCTCTCTCTATATATATATATGTGTGTGTGTGTGTGTGTGTGTGTGTATTCTGGCCACATTTAAAAATTTAACTTATGTTATTTATATTTAGATATTTGGAGAGTTATTTGTTAAACATCTACCAGCACACTTGATGGAATTGAATTGCAATTGTGTGGAGGGATTTGAAAATATGTCAAGTAAGAACAGTTGAAGGAATTGCCTGCAGAAGATAAAAGTCTTAGGGGGCACGTGCTAGCTATTTTCAAGCATTGGAAAGGAGTGCGAAGGAGGGATTGGATTTATTTGCTGTGGCTCTGGAAGGTACTAATGAGCAGAAGAATGCTAATTTTGTTACAACAGAAGAAAGAACTTCTAACAACTGTCTGAAGTGGAATGGGCTGCCTTGTGAGGTAGTTTCCTGTCCCTGGAAATGTTTAAATAAAGGCTGGATGACTATATCTTCTAGAAAAATATAAACTTTTTGAGGGTTAGAACTATGTATCTCCAGTGAAAAAAGACTTTGATTGATTGACATTTTGAGGAGATTCAGTTACCAAGATGATGTTTAAGGTTCCTTCTGAAATCTATAACTCTCTCAAATATACCTTGACTGATAGAGTACAAAGTGGCAGAGGGTTAGAAGACTATTCCTAGGTTATATCTGTTTATTTTAAACATTGCCATCCAGAGACAGTGACTCTACTCTGTTGTCTAATCTTGCAAATGACTCTAAAGATAGAAATATAGCAGAATAAATATGAGGATAGGCCAGACTGGTGGAGCAACAAGTCCACAAATAGGCATTCATGAAATGACTATGCCAAGCACATATTTTGAAGTATAGAGGTCTGAGGTTTGAGAAATAGTCTATACACTGGATTCAGAGGACTTGAGTTCAAATTTCACCTCTGGTACATACTACCTGTGCCCCACCTAGCAGGTCATATTCCTCATTGATAAAATGAAGGAATTTGACTAGTTGGTCTTTGAAGTCCCTTACATCCTAGATCTATAGTCCAATTCTTTCTACTTCACCTACATGTTGGGGTAGCCTTGGAATAAGCTTGGGTGGCACAGTGGATAGAAGACTGGACCTGGAGTTAGGAAGATCTGAGTTCAAAAATGACCTCAGGTACCAGTTATGTGATCCTAGGCAAGGCACTTGTCCCTCTTTACCTCAGTATCCTCATCTGTAAAATGAGCTAGAGAAGGGGCAGCTAGGTGGCACAGTGGATAGAGCACTGGCCCTGGAATCAGGAGGACCCGAGTTCAAATTTGACTCAGACACTTAATTACTTAGCTGTGTGAAGTGGGCAAGTCACTTAACTCCATTGTCTTGGAAAAAAAAATCAAACAAAAAAATGAACTAAAGAAGGAAATGGCAAATCAGTCCAGTATCTCTGCTAAGAAATTCCCAAAAGGGAATTGAACATGATTAAATCATCGAACATGATTAAAAAAATGATTCAACAACAACAAAATAACCCTTTATTTAGGCTATATTTAGTGAGTTACTTAACCATGTTTGCTCAGTTTCCTGAAATCACTTCAGTATCTCTCCAAGGAAAACCCCAAATGGGGTCACAAAGAGTCAGACATGACTGAACGTCAACAAATAATCATTTGTCTCTCAAGATGATCTTGGTCTACAGAGTTTACAGTAGAATTCATGAGAAATAAAATGTATTTTCACTCTAGTAAGATCAAAAAAAAGAAAAGAAGAAAAGTTATGGGGGAGATAGTATAAATAATCAACTCAAAATTAGCTTTATTCATTTCAATTTTTCAAAATTGCCACAAAGTTCTCTGAAGACTTAAAAATAAATTCATACCCAAACTTAAATATTTGAGAATAAAGAAAAATATCAATTCCTTCAGAGGAGTCATTGGAAAAAAGTGCAATAGGGTAACTCATATCATTGCCAAGGGACTCCTTCACAAAGATGTAAGCTTCTCTGGGCACATGCTCCCCTCTCCATGTTATTATTCAGTAGTTTTCATGAACCCATTCGGATTTTTCTTGGCAGAGATATTGAAGTGGTTTGCTATTTTCTTATCCAGTTCATTGTACAGATGAAGAAACTGAGGCAAACAAGGATTAAATGACTTTTCCAGGGACACACAGCCATTAAATGTCTAAGGCCAGATCTGAACTCAGGAAAATGAATTTTCCTCCTCCCCTCTGCAATGAATAGCTCTATTCTCAAAGAAGTTTCACAAGAGTTTGTATATGTATCTACAAATATAGAAACTTATTACTTTAGATTTGAAGCAGGGTAATATCTATAGGTCCAGAGCGTTCCTATGGGATGCTACCCACACTGGACTCAAGTGTGGCTCCCATTTAAGGCTGGGAGGGCAAACAGAGCGATAACTGCTGCAATGTTGGAAGTACAAGGAGTCAATGGACTGGTGCTGAGTTGAAACAGACGCTCCTGTAGATAGTGCGATACATTTATTCCTGAGGTCGCCAGGGGGTTATCACTCCTGTACTATATTACAAGTTTACATCAGACACTTTGTCAAGGAAGCTCTCGCTGGCTTGCTGCTTTAGACATGGAGATTCATGAGTCTTAAAACAGAATACCTTTGAGGAGAAAGGGGATACTTGGTAAGGAAGCAAAGACTATGGCTTATTTCTTATAGTCGTTCTTGTCAGCTGTCTAAGAATTTGTATGCTTGAGATCATTTTATCATTTTATTCCTTCCCTTGATTTCCCCTCCAGTGAACAATGAGAAGCATCATGGCTTTTTAGGTGATCTGTTTATTTTAATTTGAGTCTTTTTTTTTTTTTTTAGTTGCTTTTCCATAGGTTAAAAACAATGTCTGGGAGGCTCCATATTGTCTGACCCATAGTAAATCTGGTCTTGTGACAGGTCACTGAGATTCACATAGAATTGATTGCTCATTTACATTATAGTCTGGCAGGTACACTACCCCCTAATTGGTGGTAACTATATAGGAGTCTTTGTCTGGGCTTATGAAGCGGGGAAACAAAGGCAAACAACCTTTTCAAACTCCCTGAGAAATTCATCCCTCTCACTCGGTAGTTAAGCCTGCTTACTTCCAGTTTGGGGGTGGGAGGGGAGAAACAAGTTCTGACCTTTGTAGACATGCATTAGCCGTGATACCTTTCAATTCTTGTGGGACTCCTTAGAGAAACCCTGTTTCCCATTAAAGCCTATTGCAGTGTATGAAATAGGGTCAACAGGAGATTAGTAATTGAATCTGTAATCCTTCACAGCCAATACTTGCTGGGAATCTTGTGTACAATTTGCAAGTTGAACCTGAGATGGAGTCAAAGTTGAATTTTCCACTCATTCATGGTCAGAGCCAGAAGCCTGGGGCTTGGCACATTTAATTCACCATTCTTATGTCCCATTCTCTGAACTAAAGGATTTAATGTTCTGAGACTCACACCTTGAATGTGAATGAAGCCAGCAATTGGAAGAACTAACCTGGCATTGTAGGCCAAATCTGCACAAAATGGTGGCAATTAGTAGGTAGTGTTACCCAGTGGAAGGAGTTGGCTTGGTTTCAAATTCCTGTTTTTTTTATGTTTGCTACCTGTGTGAACTCAGGCAAGCCATTTAACCTTGTTGGGATCTGTGATGTAAGGGGATTGGGTTAGATGGACCCTATGGCACTTTCCAGTTCTCAACCTATGATTCTTGGTAATCTTCTTGTGAATAGTTTTGGAGTTGTGTAAATAAAAAATTATGTAATATGGTTATAGAAATGTAATTCATTTCTTATCATATTTCTTACTAAATGATGGACAACCAAAAAGGCTGATTGACATATTGATTTTGTTTGTCAGAAGATGGATCTGGCAAATGAAAACCCAACCCAAAACCAGATTTGTACACATTCCCCTAGAAAAATCAAAGGACTGGATCTGGGTTGAATTCAGCTGTCAGGATTATGTGGAGAGCTCTGCTAGCACTTTGAGGTTAAGTGCACAGATCCCTTTAAAAAAAAAAGAAAAGAAAAAAAAAGAAAAAAGGGCAGAAACAAGCAATACAGGAAATGAGCACCAGGGAGTTCAAGGAAGTGGATATATCTGGCATGGTGCCATAGGGGGTGAGAAACATTATTCTGGGCCAATTATAACCAAATATCTCTCACCCCAAACCAAGTTCAAAAAAAAAGAGAAAAGGTTAATTTCTTGAGAGGGGAGATGAAGGGACTTGGAGGTGGGTTAGGAGATGAGGAAAGGAAAAATGAATTCACATCAAAGATTTAATAGATTATTAGAACTGAGATCTCAGAGATCAAATATGTTGTCCAATCTCTTTCTTTTAGAAATGAAGAAAACTGAGGGCTTAAAAATGACTTAATCAGTTATCAACTGAACAGAGAATTGAATTTAAGGTTTCTGAATTCTAATTTTGTGCCTTTTCAAGTGTCTTTATGCCTTTCAACTGAATTCAAGTGTGTCAAGAGATCAGATCTGAACCTATGGATCTTCTTGAGAGGGAATAAGAAAACCAAGGCTCATTTATTGTCCGCTTTAAAAGGAGGTTAGGTTGTTTTAACTATTTCTCAGTTCCTTTTTTAAAGCTCTTCTTTACTAACTTGGTGATTTCAAAATGGTACATTTAAGCTCCTTCCTCCCTCCAAAGAATAGCCTATATTCCTGCTGTTGTGTATAACTGAAGCTGTTGTATTGAGTAACTTCTTTGTTGTTGATGGTAGAGGAGCAAGAATTCTCCCCCTCCTCTCATACCAGGACTTCAAATACACTCTGTAGATTGAGCCTGGTGGGGAAACTTATTCCTACTTGTATCCATTGTATGGGTGAATAGAGGGCTATTGTCTTATATGATGTCAGTGCAGCACCTTCTATCAGAATTAAATTCTCTAAAAAAATTAAAGAAACTCAGCCCCTCCAACATTTCCTCTAAGCCCCCAAAAGGATTACATTACTGTAATGAAAGCAAGTCTAGATAGTAAAGACCTTACAGGTTATCCGGTTCAACCCTTGTTAGTGCAGGATTTCTCCTTTCAATGGATCCTCTAGTATTTCCCTCTGTCTCGTTTTTTTTGGTGACTTGAGTGAGGGAAGCTTCCACCATATCCCATGGGAGGTTATCCTCTAATTCAGTAGTTCTCATCATCAGGAAGTCTTCCCTGATAGTCATCTTGAGTTTTCCCTCCTTCAATTGTATCCCATTACTTCTAGTTAGAGCTTTTGTCCTGAGTTGCAAGGTTCTTCTCCCCTTTGATACTTGGAGGCTTTTTTATTCCATCCTTCTTTACACATTTTTAACTCTTCACAGCCTCTCCTATCCCCAACCCCCTTACCTTCCTCCTATATCCACTCTGTTCTTGGATTCTGAACTTTTACTTTAGTTTCCCTTTGGGTTTGGTATATAGTTTGCATCTGTCTGCTTCCATGAACCCCCAAATCACTTGGGCTTTTAATGGATACCCCAGAAATGATGATCAAAACCAGGAACCTCAAGAAAGCAGTTTGTATAGCCTTCAAGTAAATTGGAAGAATGCCAGCAACTTATCTGGCAATAGTCTTAGGAAAAAGTACTAAATACATTTGGACTAATTACTCTGCATATGTAGAAGATCTTAAATATTTTATAATGCTTTGCAGTTTATGATCTATTTTGCATAAAGGATCTCTTACCTGTCTGGAGTCTACTCCCTTCTCATCTTTGCTTAGCATTCCTAGTTTCCTACAAAGCACAACTTAATACCCCCTTCTACTTATGACCTTTTCCTACTCTGCCCACTCCTTTTCTTTTTTTTTTTCATTTTTTCAAGGTTTTTGCAAGGTAATGGGGTTAAGTGGCTTGCCCAAGGCCACACAGCTAGGTAATTATTAAGTGTTTGAGGCTGCATTTGAACTCAGTTACTCCTGACTCCAGGGCTGGTGCTCTATCCATTGTGCCACCTAGCCGCCCCCCTTTTTTTTCATTTTTGATAAACATTTTAGTTACTGACCAACAGAGTAGTTCTAAAACTATAGCTTCTGGAAGAACCACTTGTTTTTGCCCATCTTGTATCTTTCCTCAAACTTGATCTTGGCCTCCCTCCTGGCCTTACATTTCAGTGCAGGGTCACAGAACACATCTTTGTTGACAACTGTTTTGTCCAATGGGATATCCACAGAGTATCTGGTGGGCATGAGGTAGTTGTAGTTATAAACCTTCACAAAGGACTTGATTTTTTATCTCTTTTTGCCCATTGCTGCAGTCACTTTGTGCGGGTAGTGGTCAATACCTGCCATAAAGGCATGGCTGTAGGGCCTGTCCGAGGGCCCATCATCAATGTTCTTCACTTCGATAGCTTTGTGCCCAGAGTACCACCTGGCCAGGACCAGTACCACCTTCCTGGCTTTCATGAACTTGCCCATTTCTACACAAATCGGGACGCTCCTTGAGTCATCCCCTTCTTTTTTGAAATTTCTTTGTATTTACTTAGGACCATAGATTTAGAGCAAGGAGGAATATTAAGAGACCACCTAATCCAACCCCTTATTCAACAGACAAGGTAATCAAGGTCCAGAGAAGTGGTGGTTTGCCCAAGGTCAAAAAGATACTCCTTGTATGCATGCTGAATTCCCTCAATAGACTAGAAGTTCCTTGAAGGTAGAGAACATTTTGTCTTTTGATTGTATATCTGACACCTAATACATAGTTCTTGAACTAAGGAGGTGCCTGATAAATGTTTGCTATGCTGAATGGATTTTAATGATATTTCAGACAGTTTTATAATGTTATTATTGCTCAATTTGCAGAACTCTTATGATCTTTTAAAAATTAATATTAAGGCTTATTAAGACTCCCTAGTGAGCTTAGTAACAAGACTATTAGGATGACTTAGTGAGAAACCTGATGATAATGAACTAAATGATTAGAAGACCTGGAGTGAAGGGCCCTCTGAAATTCCTGCTGTCACAAAATTGGACTGCTAAAAGTCTTTATGAAAAATAATATTGTGAAATGATGCCCTCAGAGTAGATTTCTATAACTGAATCCTTTTAATGGGTTCAGGGACCTTTTAATAAATGCATCAATATTTTTCATTCTAATCCAATGACAGAATGAAACTTTCTGGACCATTTGGTTTGACTTATAATTTTATAAACTCCCTCTTCTAATATAGATGGGGAACCTTCTGTACCCAAGAGCCTTAGCAATTTGCTTGGGATATTAAGTGGTTAGTGACTTGTCTGTGGGAAGTGCTCCACACATACAGTTTCAGGTTCTAGGCTCATGACCTGTTTGGGTTGCTCCAGACATGTCTGTTTGGTACAAAATCATCCCAAGAGAACTGATGTGGAAAGTACTAGAAAAACTCAGTCCCTTTTGTACTATGGAGGTGGGGAATGGAATCTTAAGGATGAGGGAACTAATGGATAGGGAATAAAGTCCTGGCTTTGCTATAATATACTACCACAAATACAATTAAATAAGAAACATCATCAGTCTTGTTTTCCTGGAACATTTTCCAGAATATTCAATATTTTAAAGAGATTATCTTTAAATAAAATCTCACTAATAGCAAGTTGCTAGGAGGAAGAATTATAAATTTCATTTGCAATGGAGAAACTGAGTAGGAGGGTAGGTCCAAGACAAGACCATAATTAGGAGTGACCTGGATTGTAAGTGCATGACTCATTTGTTACTTTCTTTTTCTCCTTCCTTCCTTCCTTCCTTCCTTCCTTCCTTCCTTCCTTCCTTCCTTCCTTCCTTCCATCCATCCTTCTTCCTTCTTTCCCTTTTTCTTCCTTCCTCCTTTCTTCCTTCTTCCTTCCTCTCTCTCCCTCCCTCTTATGGAGGTGGGGGAATGGAATCCTAAGGACTAGGAAACTAATGAATAGGGAATAAAGTCCTGGTTTTGCTATAATATACTACCACAAATTAAATTAAGTAGGTAACATCATCAGCCTTGTTTTCCTAGAGTATTTTCCAGAATATACAATTCTTTAAAGAAGTTATCTTTAAATAAAATCTCCCTCCCTCCACCCTTCTCTCTTTCTGACAAAACCAGGCTGACAAAACCCACACCAAGTATCAGTGTTTTCTAGCAGCTTTGTGACATTACTGCAGCATATGAGACTTAATTTACTCATAAGATCAGTCCTTTGTGTCTTGGGAAATGGAATTTTTGGTCATTAAAAATATTATTAGCAGTTTTGTTGCCCCATCTCACCCCAGTCCTGCAAGTTACACATTAGATGCTTCCCTACCTTTCTACCTTTAGTCTACTAGCTCTGTTGTGATACTTTTTTTTTCCCTTTAGATTTGTGATTTTATCAGTGTAGAGGGAAGTTCTGGTGTTGAAACTCCTACCAATACAAATCTATGACTTACAATCTTTTTGACTTAACTTTCTTAACCTGGAATTAAGAGAGGTTAAATTGTGAGAGTCACACAGTTGGCATCTGGCAAAAGCAAAACTTGAACCCAAGTCTTCCTGATTTCAAGACTGGCCCACTATCAAATTATGGCATACTGCCTTACTCTTTACTTAGATAGTCACTGTAATTTTTACCTGAAAGCAGAGATTGAGAAGCAAATTCATCACTACTGTTTGATTAAAAAAAAGAAGACTACTGTGTGGCAAATAGGAAACACTTTTGGTTTTGAAATCAGAGGACTTGGGTTCAAATCTACTTTTGTCAGTGTGTGACTTCAGGCAAGTTATTTAACTTTCTTGGGGCTTAATTTCTCTATATGAAAAAAAATGAGGAGTTTGAATTAGATCATCCATAAGATACCTTCCTGCTCTAGATCTGTGCTTTCTGATTGTATTGAAAGATATCTGTAGTTCAGGAAGAAGGAATTTCTGCCCTTAATAAAGGGATTCCCTCCCTGCCCCCTCATCCAACTCTCCTGCTTTGTGTTCAGTGTCATATCATGAAAGATGCTTTTTAAGTGAAAGAATTGACAGGTACTGATGGTTTTATAAGTGAAACCAGATGCCAAATTACCTCTCATGAGTAAAAGTTGTCAAGCTGCTTCTTGTGTTTTTTCAGGCTTTGTCTTGTTTGGCTTTGCATTCTGCCAAATAGAAAGAAGACAGGAAAAAAGACCCAAACCAACAACACCTGGGTGTCCAAACAATTTAAAATAATGATAAGGCAACTCATAACAACTTCCAGGTAGATGATAGGTAGACCCTTCCAGAGCTATATTGTGTCTTGTTCAAATTCTCTATTTGTTCAGCTATGTACTCTTCTTTACAACCAAATTGTATTAATCACTTGTATTTCTTACTATTCTTCATACTGTACTTTTCCAACTCTGTAATTTTGTTCACCCTGATTCTTATGCCTAAATTACACTCTCCCTCTATCTTTGCTTGCTGAAACCATCTCTTTCTCCATGAGACCTTCCCTTATTTCCTTGGTTGGAATTTTTCCCCTTCCTTAAACTTTGCACAGTAATTTTTGTATACTTCTAATACTTAGCAAAGTCTATTTGATATAATAGCTATGTATGTGACATATTCCCCCCCACTACACACACACACACACACACACACACACACACACATGCCTTTCACATATAAGCTCTTTGACACGTATCTGTGTCTCTCAGAATGGAACATGGTGCCCTTCATGGGGCAAGTATAGTAAGTTTTTAATGTATTGACTAGTACTGATGGCTTTTTTTCTCCTTATCTGCAGATGAGACATAATAGTCATCTTCATTTTGCCAAAGGGTTACTTTCTAATACCTGGACTGCCTAAACTGATATGCCCCTATGAACAACTGGGATGTCTTAATATAAATAATTTCTTTTCCCTTAAAAATTTTATTATTATTATTATTATTAACAACATTATACTCCCTTGCCAATGCCAAGGTAGCTGGATGAATATTTCAAATTCCCACTGAGACTAAGTGCTCCAATATGCCTTGGGTCCACTAGCCTGATCTTAAGAGTTTAAATACTCTTCTAAAAGCTTCTCTGTTTAGCTCAAGCCTCATGCTGTGTCCCTGCTGTTGACCACATTTTGCATGTTTTTATAACTATTTTTCAACGACTTCCTCAAAAAATGTTAATTTCTTTAGTCATCTGTTGATGATTAGGATGAAGGGGTGACTTGCCTAGGATTATAAGACCCAGATTTGAATTTTGTGGGACAGAAGCAATCAAGGCTACCTTCTTATCAGTGGAGAAGCACAAGTTCATCTGGAGGGCTTTTGATGGATCACAAGGTTCTGGGATCTTGCAGTACTAGGTAAACATAAGATGAAGTAGTCATCATACTTAGGGGTCACGAGATCATAGATTTAGAGTTAGAAGGGACTTTATATGGTCATCTAGTCCAACCTCATTTTATATATGATAAAACAGAAGCTCAGAGTGTTTAGCTGCCTGACCCAATGCCACATTGGCAGTTTAGTGGTAGATCTAGGGATCTGAACACAAGTCCTCAGATTCTCCTGGACCACACAGCCTCCCCAAATATTAAAGGAGAATGACAGGCAAAGATGATTGTCCAGATTCCATGTTTGCTACCAACCTGTCAAAACATATGTAATAATGGTAGAATTTCTTGCTTCTAAGTCTTGTTGTTGTGCAATTATGTCCAACTCTGAGAGCCCATTTGGGGTTGTTTTTTTACAGAGATACTGGAGTCATTTCCTTCTCTAACTCATTTTACAGATGGAGAAAGCTGAGGCAAATAGAGTTAACTGACTTGCCCAGCTAGTAAAGGTGTGAGATCAGATTTGAATGCAGGAAGATGTTATCTTCCTGATTCTAGGCTTGGCATTCTATCCACTGCTCCACCTAGCTGCCACTCTACTGAGACTTAGCTTGAAGTCTTTATTTGCAGTGGCAGTGTGATAACTTACATTTCTATGGGGTTTCAAAGTTTCCCAGTGAATTCTAATGCAAGGCAATTACAAGGGCCATAAACAAGTCCTGTGTTCCTTCCTGTTTCCCTGTTTCCAAGTAGGATATTACTAGAAAGAGGTGACTGTTTATCACTTGGAGAGGAAGTGTAGGAGAGTGAAAAGAATACAAGGTTTGCAGTTAAAGAACCTAGATTAGAGTTTCAATTCTGCTTATCCCTGGATAAGTTACTTCATCCCTGTGGCCTTTTATTTTCTTATCTGTAATATGAAGGTATTGAACTGATTTCTGAAGTCCTTATCTAAATCCATAGCTCTAAATCATAGAGGAGGTAGGTATTTTATATCTTCACTGATTTAAGGTAAACTGGGTAGATATTTGTAATTTTATCACTGGTGAGAAGAAAGGAGATAGGAGAAAGGAAGAAGTGAGAAATGACTCCAAGCTAGAGTTCTATGTAAGAGTTTCTTGTGGGTCCTTGGGGACAATTTTGTTTTGCATTAGGTTTTGCCAAATAACACTGTTTGTGGGTCAAATACATCATGAAAAGAGACGGGGAAGTTTGGTATAGATTGTCTCAGCTTGGAGTGATAAAGAGCTAAGGAACTCCTTTCCAGTCTGCGTGGAGGACAAAATGGATTTGTAAAAGCACCATTATTGCTTTTACTTTTCTATTGATACCAAGACACAGCTTCAATGCTTGAAATGCAAGGTTGATCTCTCTATGAGAGAAGAAGATAAAAAGGACTGAGTAGTGAGGTATTTCTCTGCCTTCCTAATGTTATTGTGGAAAATGAAGTATTCCATGAATGAATTAAATATCCCAAAGGGAATGTAGAATGGGGAAGGAGACTGAAATGGTAAATAGGGAATCCAAATCATTGTCAGGAAACTACAAAAGGAAAGAGTATCATTCAAAGAAGGAAAGCAGGAAGAATTCACTGACTTTTGGAAGCTTTAAAATAGATATGGAAGGAAGAGCTAGACCCTCTGAAGAGTCATCCTTGTACTGATTCCATTATCAAAGGAATAATAAGAAGGAGCCATAAATGTTACCAGGAGAGAGGTTATCTAGTACTGATAGAGAAAGAAGAAATAAATTGTGAAGTAGTTCACTTCCTGCTTATTAGTACCATTATTGCCAACTTATTATTTGACAATGACTATAGCAAGCTCTATTATCCTCCTGGAGTGTACATAGGAGCTAAAACAGGTTTCATGTGCTTTGTCTAACTTGAGGACTATTTTGTGTTACAGGCAATTAATGCAAGGACAAATAATTCCCACAAAATGATCCTAGAAATCATTCCTAGAGATGAAATCTTGAGCAAACAAATAAAGCTGATGGTAGCATAGGTAGTGAATATTTATTTCATAAATCACTGCTACTGATAGAAGGTAGGAGCAGCAGCAGTAGCAGCAGGAATTGGTAAATGGAAATCTGGGTAAGAAGATAACAAATAGGAATGGAATTTGCATTTCTGGAGCATTATTTGAAATATAAGAATGAGGGACCCCTTATATGAATGAAGTACGAGGAGAGTCGGTAAAATATAATTGCCTGGAAATTTGAGAATCTGAGAAAATTTTAATTTGATAATGGAAGAAAAAAAGTCAGTCGTCCATATACATCTGCCACAGAGAGAAACAGATAGACCACAGGGAGAAAAATACGTATGGTGAAGAGACAAAATAAACTGGAGATTATATTCAAGAAAAGTATTAAATTATAAAACTTATGGCCTCACATTATTAAAGATGAGTATTTGTAATATAAGCACAAGTAGAAGTAGAAATCTTAACTCAGAAACCCCAAATCTATGGCCTCCTTCTTTTGAATATTTTCTCCTGTGATGGAGATCATAAGTCATCCAACCCTGTCCATGTCTTCCTATAGGTTTACCACAGAGGATACAAGGGATCCAAACAGCTTACTAGAGGCCTTTTTTGCCTTCTGCTGGTATTAGGAGGGTACCAACAGAGCACTCTGTTTGTTCATTTGCCATTTCTCACCTTTGCCTTATGGCTAACACTTTTCCTAGTGTTGCTTGTTCCTCATTTTCAAAGGGGACCAGGACCAATATGTGTTGATGTCTTGATATGCATGTGAACTGGATTTAAATGAGGTAAAGTTTCACAAAGTTGTCAATATTATTCTCTCTTCCAGAATCACTGAAGTCCACTGGCAAGACAAAAATCAAGACAACCAGTGATTACCTGGGATGTAGTTGATGACCTTGGCATCTTTGATATATGACCACACTCTAAGTACTTCACAGAACCTGCTTTAGTCACTTTCATGGCCCTAGTGTAAATTGTTCTCATCTACCCAGTCTGCTCAGGGAAGTCTTCATATGCTTAGGACTGATATTCCCCTAACTCACTGACAGACTTGAGGTCTGTTGGGTATCCTCAGCCTGGTTTAACCATCTGCTGAGAAAGTTTACTGGTATGTGGCTGCTGAGTATGCTATATTTTTTGGAGTCACAGGTTAGAGTTAGGTGAATCAGATGGACACCAAAGGTGGATCATCAGTCCTGATAAGAACTCTTCAAGCTATCACATGAGGGATGCTAGTTTTCCATGAACACCTTTTTCATATCCTTATACCCTATACCATCCACATACTCAGAAGGTAGAAATAAAAGACTTGATTATTATTTTTAGATATAGTTACCTAATTTTGAGAAGTATATGGGTAAAATGGAGTGCATGCTGGAGGTTTAGAGGACTGAGTATGTCATATGAATGTCAGCTGAAAGAGTTGGTGACATTTAACCTTGAAAAGAGAAGGGGGTGATGAAGGAATATAATAATTTTTAAATATTTAAAAAGTGGTTCTCTAGAGGAGAGATTCAACTCTTTGATTCTGGTGGTAAAATATGGAACAGTGGGTAGAAGTAGCAGAGAAGCAAAGTTCAGTTCTATATAGAAGAAAAAATTCCCTAGCAATGCTAATACTCTAAAAGTAGAATGAGCTCCCTGGGAGTATAGTGGTTTCCCTCCACTGGAGAGCTTTAAGAACAATCTGATCACAACTAGTTGAGAACTTCTTTGTCTAGGTGGGAAATGACTCTGGAATCCTTTTCAGCTTTGAAATTCTGGTAACAATTTTGGGACTCTGCTACTCTTCTTCATAACCATGTCCACTGTTAGAAAAACCTTTTCTTTTGTCTAACTTTTAAAACTTTTTCTTGTTCTATAATCAGGGAATTTAGAGCAACAGCCTCTGATTTAGAACAATCTGTCATATATATTATGTAGTAGGAGTGGGTTATTTAATCACCACTCAGTTTTCTTTTCTCCAGTCAAAATAGCCATAATTTCATATTCCCTTTCCTTTGGATTCTATTTTTAATTCATGAAATTCTTCACCTAGTAACACACCTGAGATACTTGATTTGAAGTGATTGTGTTTGCAATTGGTGTAATTCAATTCCTGTGCCTAGATAGGCACTTCTTTGAATGATGAATAAATGAATGAATGATTAAAAAAGGATTTCATAGATAAAATGTGCCAAGCACTGTGATAAACTCTATGTATACAAATAGAAATCAATATAGTCTGTATTCTTAAGGAACTGATAGTAACATCTGATTTTTTTGAAGGGGGGGGCTTGGTCACTTGAGAGTCAATAGAGAGATAACAATAAGTATAATTATATAAATAATACATATGTACATGCATGTATATATGCATATATTTATATATGTATATACACATATGTGTGTATGTGTGTGTTTAAACATCTATTTTTTGCTTTGTATTATCAGTTCCAAATGATAATTCTTAACAATAGAACCCTCCTAATGTGCCAAAGAAATAGAATTAAGTGAGGAGGGGTGGGGAGAGCCAAGATGGCAGCAGGAGAGCAACCTTTCCTAGGAGCCCTCTCCAAAATATTTCAAAAACCATAAAATTATGACTAACTAAATTTTCAAGAGACAGAACCCACAGAAAGATCCAGTGAGGCAATTCTCCAGCCCAAGGTAACCTGGAAAATCATGGGAAGGCTCTGTTCTACATGGTTTGAGGGGGCAGCAATGCTGGAGCAAAGGAGTTCCAGCCTTCTGGGAATAGCCCGCAGGGTACCTGGGTCCCTGGGAATACTGGATCCTGGCAGCAGAAGCAGTTCCCTGACCTGCCAACCCAGGGAGCACTAAGCACAACTTGGAAGATCAGTGGGGAAACCTTCTGCCAGAGCAAGCACAGCAAGGACAGCAAAGCCCAGGCCAGCCTGACCCTCCTCAGTGTGAATGCAGCCCTTGGTGCAGCCCAGATCCCAGGAAATGGGAGCAGGCCCACAAAGCTGCCCAGCAGCTGCTTCCAGAGTGCTTAGCCTGTAAAAGGTGAGGGAATGGGGGAGACTGTTGAGATCTCTCCTCTGTCTCTGGGACAGGACTCTGGGGCTTTGTCCATATTCAGACCCTGGTCACAATCTAGGCCCCCCATTGCCGTAGAACAAGAACTCTCCTCACAGCCCCAGGTCAGAGGTGTGTGCTGGTGGTCATCCACAGACTAGAGCACAGGTCAGGAGAGCAGTCAGAGCCTCCCATAAGATCTTGAAGGAATTGAGGTCCTTGCAGGGGTATCCCAATAATACTCAAAAACTCAGGGAACAACCAAAAATCAGGACACAGGCTGGGGAAATAAGTAAACAGAAAAAAAAGAACCTGACCATAGACAATTATTTGGTCCCATGGAGGATCAAAATATACACCCAGAAGATGAAAAAAGTCCAAGCTTCTGCATCTAAAGACTCCAAGAAATATAGAAGTTGGGCTCAGGTTATGACAGAGCTCAAAAAGATTTTGAAAATCAAGTAAGGGAGGTAGAGGAAAAATTGGGAAGAGAAATGAGAGAGATGCAGGAAAACATGAAAACCAAGTCAGCAGCTTAGTGAAGGAGATCCAAAAAAATTCTGAAGAAAATACCATACTGAAAACTAGTTTAGGTCAAATGGATAAAACAGGTGAAAAAGTTAATGAGGAGAAGAATGTTTTTAAAAAAAGCAGAATTGGCCAGATAGAAAAGAAGATAAGAAAGCTCTCTGAGGAAAACAAATCCTTCAAATGTAGAATGGAGCTAAAGGAAGCTGATGACTTTGTGAGGAATCAAGACACAATAAAACAAGACCAAAAGAATGAAAAACTAGAACAAAATGTGAAATATCTAATTGGAAAAATGATCTGGAAAACAAATGCAGGAGAGACAATTTTAAAAATGATTGGACTACCTGAAAGTCATGGTCAAAAAAAAAGAAGCTTGACTTCATTTTTAAAGAATTTTTTAAAGAAAAATTGCCCTGATATCCTAGAAGCAGAGGGTAAAATATAACAGAGAATCCACCTATCTCCTCCTGAAAGAGATTCCAAAAAAATAACCCCCAGAAATATTATAGCTAAGTTCCAGAACTTCCAGTTCAAAGAGAGAATATTACAAGTAGTCAGAACAAAACAATTCAAATATCATGAAGCTACAGTCAATATCACACAGTACTTAGCAGCATCCACATTAAGGGCTCATAGATCTTAGAATATAATATTCTGGAAGGCAAAAGAGTTTGGAATACAACTGAGAATCAATTACCCAGCAAAACTGGACATCTTCTTCCAGGGGAAAAGACGGACTTTCAGTGAAATAGGAGAATTTCAAATGCTCCTTTTGAAATGACCAGAGCTGAACAGAAAGTTTGATTTTCAAATACAGACTTCAGGTGAAGGGGTGGATGAGAATTGTAAATTATGAGGGATTTAACAATGATGAACTACATTTATTCCTGTATGGGTCGATGATACAGATAATAATCATAAGAATCTTCTCATTTATTGGAGCAGTTAGGAGAGAGATGAATTTGAAGGTATAATATATTGTAAAAATGGAGTCAATGCGTGAAAGGGAAATGTACTGGTAGAAAGAGAAAAGAAAGGTAGAATAGGCTAAGATAGTTCATGTAAAAGAGTCAAGAAAAAGTTTTTGCAATGGTATCAAAGGGGAGAAGGTGAGGGGGAATGAAGGAGCCCTCATTCTCATTGTAAATGGCTCAAGAGAGGAAACAACATACATACTCAATAAGGTATAGAAATCTAGAAGAAAAGGAGAGAAAGGGGATGGGGGAGGGGGGATGTAGGTGATAGAGGAGATGGTGGATCATGAGAGAGGATAGTCAGATATAACACATTTTAATTTTTAATTTTTGTAGGATGGTGGGAATGGGTGAACTGTCTGGGACCAAGGGGTTGGGTGGTTGCTGGAGGGTGGGATATAGGCTTGGGGCCTCCTGGCCCCAGGGCCAGTAGTCTGTCCACTGCACCAGTCAGTTGCCCTACAGCACATTTTTTGAAGAGGGACAGATTGAAAGGACAGAGAAAATATAATAAATGGTATTGGGGAGAAATGGATGGAGGGAATTACAATCAGCAACAGCAGCTGTGGAAAAATATGGTAGTAACTTCTCTGATAGACTTATGATAATGCAGTCCACCCCAGAGACAGAGCTAATGATATCAGAACATAGACTGAAGCACATTTTTTTTTCTTTCTTTCACTTTATTTCTTATGAGGTTTTATATTTTTTGGGGGAGGGGATTATGTTTACTCTTACAAGAAGAATATTTTAGTAATGTGTAAATAAATAAAAAATAAAGACAAAAAAGAAATAGAATTAAGCAAAATAAGACAATGCTTTGAAAATATTTGAGACCATGAGAATATTTGTAATATTCTACCTCTCTGCCAACAATGTACTTCACTAACAGTTCTTCAAATTCAAAATTAATTACCACTTAATGAATGATTGATAATTACCTTTCTCTGGTACCCAACGTCTGTATTTATAAAAAAGTAGAGAATTGTATTTCCTTGCCATTTAAAAATATGAAAGGAATTGATATATATTTTGAAAACTGTTCCTGCACCTTATTCTTTTCTATATACTTGTTGACTAGACTTGAATCATAGAATTATGTTGAACTTTAGGGTGGAAGAAACTTGTTCTAGATTTAGTATGAATAAGGTTTTCCTTTCTTGATAAAAAATATCATGTGATATAGAGATATGTTTTACATAATTTCATATTTATAATGGCCATCCTACTTGCCTTTTTAGCGAGTGGGGAGAAGTGTGGAAGAGGGAGAAAATTTGGAACTGAAAGTGAAAAGTTTTCAAAATTTGAATTAATTTAATTCAATTAAAATATGGATGGGTTATGCCAGTGGATGGGTTATGCCAGGAGATGCCAAATTAAAAATGTAAAAAGATAAAGTCTATAATTTTCTATCAACACCTACATTTCCATTCCCATTTCAAATCTGCAGCTATTATCTTGATGAGCATTTAAGAAAGAAATAAAAGGTTTTGAAAAATTATTTCTTTTTAAAATTAAAAATAGCTTTTATCTTTTTTTACTATAGTCATTTTCCTTTAAAGCACTCCCCAACAAATAATGAACATGAGCAAGCCTAACAACATAGAATCATATCTGAAAATGTATATTGCATTCTATATTCATACTTAACATTTCAGCAGAGAAAAGAGAACATAGGGTTACTTATAATTTTTCTGAGACTGATATTGTTTGCTACAAATCACAATTTGATTGCTTTGAATGTTGTTATTATTTACATTATTGAATTATATTGTCTGTTGTTCTCTTGGTTCTACTTTGTTTACTTTGCATCAATTCATACATTTCTTTATAGTCATTTGCAGTTATTTTTCTCCCCAAAGAAAATGGTGGCTATCTTATGAACCACCTTCCTCTAGGGCAAGAGTTGTAAACTTTTTATGCTTTATAGACTCTTGTAGATGTTTGGAAAAGTCTTTGGAACCCTTTCCCAAATAATGTTTTTAAATGTATAAAATATATACATAGTCTTATTCAATTATGTTGAAATAAAGATATCAAAATATGTTTTTTAAATTGACCCCAAGTTCAGAACCCTTGCTTAGGGGAAGGGGGAGTACTTTAATAACACAAACTCATATGTATATGTATATACATGATTAAATATAATAAGAATGAATTCAATAGTAATAAAAGTTGTCTTAAGGTTGACTTCAAAAAATAGACTTCATGAGTAAAGCATGGTTAGGTAGAAGTTTGTTTGAAAAAGAATCTGGGGTTTTTATTGACTTATGTACCTTCAATGAGTTGGCAATGTGATGTGCAAGTTAAAAAAATGATTTCCAGTCATAAGATGATGATAACTCTCTTCCCTCCCCTCCCTTTACTCTGTTCTGGTTAGTAACATCTGTAGTGTGCTCAGTATGGATCACCAGATTTTAAAAGGATACTGGTGATCACATGATGATGATGATGATACTGCCTTTTATTCTGGAAGATGATCATGACATTAGGGAGGGGATGACATGATTTGAGTGAGGGGTTATTGTGTTAAATCACCAGTCTCACTTTCTCCTCTAGAGTCATCTGGATCCAGTGGCCAGATATGAATCAAGTCAACTTGGATTTGGCCCTGGATGAGAGGCAATCAGGGTTAAGTGATTCACCCAATGTCACACAGCTAGTAAGTATTATATGTCTGAGGAGGAATTTGAACTTAGGTCCTCTTGACTCCAGGTGTGATGCTCTATCCACTGCACCATCTAGCTGCCATGATAAACAAAATGGAAGACAAGAAATTTTCTCTGATCCCTTTGACCTCTGAAACCTCTCCAAAGTAGAAATGATATGCCAAAGTTGTCTCCATGATTTAAGAGACTCAGAACCCCTCAAGACAACTCCATGAAACTAACTTCTACACTGAGTTCAGGGTAATGAGCACTTCTCCCCATCCTCTCCATGCTAAGCACATTAAGGTTACATTCTAGCAGATCCTCATGGACTCACACAAAACTCAACCCCAACCTTTTTCTCCCCTCCTTTCTTCCACTGCTGGGTAGATAGATCCTGGCTTCAGGATGTGAAACTCTGTCCAACCAGGCCAGATAGCCAATGTATTCTTGCAACACTTCAGACTATAGAAGTTCACTGGGCTCTCATAGCCAGGGCAGGGGCTGACAGTATTTTCTACTACAAGATATAGTTAGAGTGGCAGGAACTGAGGGAAATGGGATGGACATGAGTCTGGGCTTAAAATGGACCTTCAGAGGGAACAGGACAGGACGCAGTATGTGTGGGTAGGAGCATTCCACCAAACCTGAGGGAAAGTACTTAGTACCCAGCTAGGACCAGTTCTATCCACCCAAAAGTCACTTGAGGCAGAGACATAGTATGAATTGCCAAAGATGGGAAGATTTTAATTTAATTAAAAAATATATGTAGATAGGCATCATATAGATGCCTAATTAAATGCAGAAAGATAAAAATCTTTAATTTTTTTTTCAGCACCTACATTTCCATTCTTGTTCATATCAGCAACTATATATAATCTATACATTTTGAAGAAGTTAGGAAAGAAATAGTTTGATTTTGTAAAAGGCAATATAAAGTCAAATCAATCTGAGATTTAGTCCTTAAGGAAACCACCAAGACAAGGAAGTGAAACAGAGCCTCAGGGGGCAAGTCATAGGAGAAAATAAAGGTGGAGGACTGACATTACCAAAGATCTCAGGAAGGAGGAAATTCAAAGACCTTGAATATAAGATAATAATAAGATAAATAATAATTTCAAAATAAACCATTAGGAAATCATTATCAGGAGAGAAATATGACCTCCATATCAAGTAAATAGGTTCAGATATCTGCAAATAAATGTAGCGAAACTAAGAGAAATGCTCAAACACTTGATGACAAAGAAAGCCCTGGGATTTGAGGAGAACATGGAACCACGCTATGCTGTTACTGAGTGATTCAAAAGAGAAATGAGAATTATAAGAGCAGAATTTATGACCTTCCCAGCAAAAATAATGGGTAGAGTAGAAAAACTAGAATCTACAATAGCAGGCTTCATCAAAGAAGCAAAAGAGAGAACTATAGATTGTGAATGAAGATATACAAATGATGATTTAGAAGAAGAAAAGCAAAAAAATAACATTACAAGAAAATGTCACTATGTCATCAAAACATACTGATCCTAAAGAAAGGATGCCTAAAAACAATCTAAGAATTATAGCGGTTCAAGAAGAATATTACAGGATCAAAAAAAACCCCTTTAACTGTATCAAGCTGAAAATAATAGAAGAGAACTTCCCTGGACTTCTGAACATAACATGAAATATCAATTGAAAGAATTTATAAATCATTTTTGAAAAACAAAACAAAACAACTCCAAGACAAGTAATGGCTAAATTTAACAATTCAATTCAGAGAAAAAAATTCTGCAAATAATCAGGAGAAAGACCTCCATGTACAAAGAAAGGAAATTCAAATGATTTAAGATTATTCTATAATAGGTGGGAATGGAATATGTGTTCACAAGAGCAATGGAGCACAGGATGCAGAAAATATGAGTTTAACAAAAACGAATGAAGATGAACATTTCATAATAAAGAGATATTTGAAATGTTTTAAGAAAGGAAACCAGATCTGAAGAGATTATTTACTTTAGTATACCTCAGAAAACAGAAACACAGGAGGAGTGAATAAAAGCAGTTGCCAAGGACATCAATAGCAGCAAAATGATAGCAGAGAGACCAGTAAGAGATTTTTTTTTTTCTAAAGGTACAGGAGACAGAGATGATGGTGGATATCCAGGGGCAGTAACAACAAAGAGGGGGGGGGTCTTTGACATTATAGACATTTTGCACACAGACAAATCAATCTTTTTTTTGGGGGGGAGGGGGGCTAGCCTTTTTTGAGGAAGTGTACCTAAAAGGAAGAGAGGAATAGAGAACAGAATACTTTGGACAAATCAAGGCCTAACAATGAGGGGGAAAAAAATGACATTTTTGATTTCAGTAAAAGGAGAGCCTGAAGGAGAATGCAAAAGAATATATATATTTCTCAGCACCATATGGACCTTTTAAAAAATTGACCATATAATAAGGCACAGAGCTATTACAAACAAATGTAAGAAGACAGAAATAATTATCCCTTACAGATCATATTTCAGTATATTCTTTAAAGATCATATCTCAAAAATAATGATTGGTTCAGGGACCAAAAATGAAAGTTGCAGGACCAAATAGAAGCAACAATGAATCACTTAAGTAGATCAAAGAACAGATCATGAAATAATTATCATATATAAGAAACTGATAACACTGAAAAAGTATACCAAAGTTCTGGGAGGCAGCTAATGCAATTCTCAGGTAAAAAATCACATTCCTACAACTAAACAATAAGAAAATAGAAAAAAGAGAGGATTAGTGAATATACATTTAAAAAAATTAGAAAGTCCCAAAATAAGCAACTCAAATTAAATTAATTATTAATAAAATAATTAGTATACTAAAATTAATAAAATATAATATAAATTAAATTTTAAAATCTATTAAAAATTAGAGGAAATAAATTAAAACAAAATAGAAGCTTATTCTTTGAAAAGACTAAGAAAATTGATAAACTAAGTTAATCTGATCAAATCAATAAAATTGAAAATGAACAAGAAGAAATCAAAACAAAACTTCCAGAAGAAATAAAAAAAAAATCAGAACATATTATGCACTGAGAGCACAGAAGAAATAGAGAAATAACTTCAAAAAATATAAGCTACTGAAATGATCAGAAAAATAGATAGAGATCTCAAATAAATTAATCTCAGAATAAGAAGTAAGCTAGCTAAAAAGGAACCAACAAGGGGGGGGGGAATTCTGCTTCTAATGAATTCATAGGAGAATTCTATCAAACTTTTAAAGAACTATTAGTATCCATACTCCACAAATTACTCTCAAATATTCTCAAGAATTCTTTTATGAAACAAATACAGTCCTATTATCTGGGAAAAAAATATAGAAAGAAAATCAAAGACCACTATCATTAATGAATATTGACTCAGAAATTTTAAACAAAATCTTGTTAATCAGACTTCCATTATTTTTCTAAGAAATATTTCATTAAGATTCAATAAATCTATTTGATGATTCAACATTAGGAAAATTATAATATAATCAACTATATTAAAAATAAAAATATTCAAAACCACATGATCATCTCAATAGATGCAGATAAAGCCTTGACAAAGCACAACACTTCTATATTAATAAAAAAGAAACAACAAACTCTGCAATGTACAGGCATAGAGGAAATATTATAATCCATAAAAGGTTTCTCTCAAAAACCCAAAGCAAATATTATATGCAATGAGAATACCCTGGATTAGAACCTTTTCCAATAAATATAGGAGTAATCAAAGGTGCCCACTCTCCATTCTAATATTTAATATAGTTTTGGAAATACCAACAGCAATAAGATAAAGAAATCAAATACATAAGGCAACACTCATCAAAACCATTTAATATTGATTAGAAAATAGAGAGATGAACTCAATAACCCAGGGTTTGGTAAAATGGAAAACATAAATTGTCTAGTGAAAAACTTCCTAGCTGATAATTCCTGATGAAACTGAAAAAAAAAATGGTCTCACAGAAATTAGGCTTAGACTACACCTTACACCACATTTCATAATACCTTCTAAATGGATTTATGACCTTAAAGATCATAGTATAAAAGTTTAAAAGAGACACAGATTATACTTTTCATGACTCTGAATAATGATTTATTTATTTATTTATCTGTTTGTTTGTTTATTTATTTATTTGTTTATTTAGGTTTTTTGCAAGGCAAATGGAGTTAAGTGGCTTGTCCAAGACTACACAGCTAGGTAATTAGTAAGTGTCTGAGGCTGGATTTGAACTCAGGTACTCCTGCCTCCAAGGCCAGTGCTCTATCCACTGCACCACCTATCACCCCATATGATTTATTTTTTAACAAAACAAAAGATATAGGGATTTACCAAAAAAAACTAAAAAGTAACTTTATTAAATGAAACTGAAAAGGTTTTGTACAGACAAATTAGTACAAGAAGGGAAGTTGTTGAATTAAAAAAAAAATGTATAAATTTTCTTTGAAGATTTGGTATCTAAGTGATATGCAGGGCAATCTCCAGTTGTCCTGATCTATATTTTGCCCCTGGGTTGTACATGAGAAAGTAACTTTGGTCAGTCCTCCTCACTTAAGTCCTATTCACTTGCATGTCATGGCATTATGACCCTGATGTCATGGTCCTCTTTGAGAATGTAAGGGCAGCTGGGTGGTACAGTGAATAGAGCACCAGCCCTGAAATCAGGAGGAACTGAGTTCAAATTTAATAATAACCTAGTTGTAAAACCTTGGGCAAGTCACTTAACCCCATTGTTTTGCCAAAAAAAAATCCATAAAAGGGGGAATGAAATACAAACAAGAAGAATAAGAAGGTATCTATATAAAAACAATTAATCACTGTTTTTTTGTGTTTAAATTTTTTTAAATTCCTTAAAATTTTGAGTTCTAAATTCTCTCCCTCCCAACCCACTGAAACAACTGATAACATAGAATTTGTGCATATGAAATCTTGGAAAACCTATGTCTGTATTAACCAAAAAACAAAGAAAGCAAAAACACAAGAAAAGTAAGGAAAGTGAGAAAATTATACTTCAATTTGCACTCAGAGTTTATCAGTTTTCTTTCTGGAAATACATAAGAGTTTTCATCATGAGTCCTTTTGTATTGATCAGTGTAGCTATATTTTTCACAGTTTATCTTCCTTACAATATTCATGTAATTGTATATAGTGTTCTTTTTCCTCCAAACTTTGCATCAGATCATGTAAGTCCAGGGTTTTCTGAGAGTATCCAGCTCATCATTTCTTAAGACATAAAAGTATTCCATCATAATTATATACCACAACTTGTTTAGACATTCTCACCTTGTGAACATCTTCCCAATTTCCAATTTTTTACAACCTCAAAGACTTGCTATGACTGTGTTTTTTACATATGGGTCTTTTCCCATTTTATTTGATCTCTTTGAGGTATAGACGAAGTATTTCTCTGTCCAAAGGTATACAGTTTTCTAGCCCTTTGGGCAAAAATTTTTCTCCAGAATGGTTGGACTGGTTCACAACTTCACCAATTGTTCATTAGTGTACCTATTTTCCCTCATCCTTCCAGTATTTTTCCTTTTTTTGATAGGTATGAGGAGGTACTTCAGAGTTGTTTTAATTTGTATTTTACCTTTCAGTAGCAATTTAGAGCATTTTTGCATACAAGTATAGAGAGCTGTGATTTCTTCTGACTTGATTGTTTATATCCTTTGACGATTGATCAATTGAGGAATGACTCATTTTAAAAAATTTGAATTTCCAATAATTTGAGAAATGAGGCCTTTGTCAGAGAAACTTTATATAAAAATTTTGATATTACTTCATTATCTATGAAGTTTATCTAAATGTAATTTCCTTAATTACCTCCTTTAATTAGGTCTATATTTTGCTTTTGCTGTGTCATGATTGCTGCAGGGTCACAGAGGTAGTAAGTGCCTGAGCATGGATTGAACTCAGATTCTTCTGATTCCAGTTTTCTGTCCACTACCCCCACCAATAATTCTTATAGTATCTTTCTTCCAGGTTAATTGTTTTTCATATGAGATATTTCATTTTTCTTCTATTTTTTTCATTCTTTTGACTTTGTTTTGTTATTTCTTGATGTTTCGTGGAATCATTAGCTTTTTTCTTGTTCAATTTTAATTTTTAAGGAACAATTTTGTACCTTCTTTTCCATTTGGTTTATTCTGCTTTTAAGTAATTTTTTTCTTCAGTGAATTGTCATTAGACCAATTTTGTTTTTTAAAGTGTTATTTTCTTCAATAATTTTTTTGCCTCTTTTACCAGACTATTAATTCTCTCATAATTTTCTTTCATCACTTTCATTTCTTTCCCCAATTTTCCTCTACCACTAATCTTTTTTTTAACTATTCCAGGAATTCCTGTTGAACTTGGGTCAAATTAACATTTTTTCTTGGAGGCTTTGCTGCTTCTGTTGCCACTGTCACAGCAACTTACAAAACTTGTTGCTGTTGGTGCTGCCACATTGCATATGCTCCAGGCTGTTCTCTACCCTAGTTCACAGACTGCCAACTTCCTAGGTTATCTTGGGCTGGAAAAATGTCTCAATTTGACCTTTTGCTGGCTCTGCTGCTCCAAAATTTCATTTGAGGAGTTATTTTAAAGTTGTTTGGAAGGAAATGTTGGGAGAGTTTCACTGGATTGCTGTCTATATTTAGCCATATTGACTCTGTCCCTTTGGCTTTCTCCTGCTTGCCCCACACATCCAAGGATGAAATAAGTATTTCATATCCTGTCATGGTAGGCCTGCCGTAATCTTGTTTCAACCTACTATTTCAGCTTTACTCTACTCAGCTCATAATCCCTCTTTCTTTGTTCCAGTCAAACTTTACTAGTATCAACTATTTCCAACTTTATCCCACACTCTTTCCCTGGCTTCATTTCCCACAGGTAATCTCACCTTTCTGGATTATGCTGTAAGGGATTATACTCTTTGTCCACTGAAATCCTTCTTTGTATTCCTTCAAATGTTTGCTTAGGTACTATATCTTCCATGAACCATTTTCTGACCACCTCCATCCTTCATGGGCTCTCTGACTCAACTTTTTTTTTTTTTTGGATGATATTTTTTTGTTCCCTTTGAGACCTCATATTACATTCTTCCATACTTATTTATGTATGTGCCACATCTCCTTGTTGAATCATAAGGTCAGGGGGAAGTGATTGATTCTTGCATCCCTAGAATCTAGTTCAGTGCCTTACACACATTTTTGCAAAATTGTACTAAATTGTTCACATTACCCCCAAATCAATATGGAATGATTCAAAAATATATTAAAAAACTAGTCATGAATCAAGCTATAGATCAACAAGCATGGAGTTGTATCTAAGAGGTCCATATGAGAAAGTTAAATGAATTTTCCCAACAGTCTGAATTCAGTTACATACATACACATAAATGTATGTATATATATATATATATAGATATAAATGTACAAAAAGCATATAATACTAATGCTATAACTACACTAAGACTGTGAATATACATGTGTATACATATTTATGCATCCAATACAAATTTATGTTAAATAACCTCCGTTGGACCCTCAATGCTGCTGGGCAATCCTATTATACCTTATGTATTAGAACTCACTATACTTCTCATCACACTGACTCTTCCAAATTTTTTATCCTTCCTCAAACCCCCCTCTGTTTTTTTGTTTCATATTTTACAGAAAAAATCCCTCTTTCCTTCTCTTCCTTATGCCCTGTCACTCAGATGCCTTCTGTCTTGATCTCTCTTCCTTCAACCCTGTTTCACATGTTGAAATTATCTTCTACCTTACCAAGACTAACTCTTCTCTTTATTCAAGTGAATAAGATACTCTATCTCTAAGCTCCAAGCATTTTTCTCTGGCTTTTTCTCAAATAGAGAATACTTTTCATCCACTGACCTTGCTTCTTTTAAGTTCCAACTAAAAATCCCACTTTTTTACTGGAAGTCTTCCCCAATGCTTCTTAATTCTAGTGCCTTACCTATGTTTGATATGTTCTATTTATCCTTTGTATATATTTATTTGTATGCTTCTACTCTCTAGGGAGTTCATGCCATTGAATTTACAATTATTTAATAATTCTGAGGATCCATGATCTCATCAAAATGGATGTTTTTTCCAATGAAGTAATTTATAACCCAACCTGAATGGTTCTTGTCCATGGTCTCTCATAAGTTTGCCATAATTTGGACCTGTTGGACCCTAGACTACTGGTTCTAGACCTGATTTTTTAAAATTACTATATTTCAGGGTATCATAACATTCTTAGTGCAGTTATAGATCTAATATTAAAGTTGTACTAAGCCTTTTGGGATGCTATATAATTTTCTTTTCTGACAGTTTATCATTTTTTTTCCTGAAGCTAGTATTGTTTATATTCCCCCCAATATTTCATCAGGTCTAGAGGGTCAGCTACTGGACTTGCAGTTTCATAGGCATAGGGAATTCATTGAGGAAACTCTCTCACCAATGCCGGTGAGCACTTTTTCTGTAACTTAGAGTCTCAGAGAGTTACCTTGAGCACTAAGGTTAAGTGACAACTCACGTTGCCAATATGTATCAGACGTAATATTTGAATGCTGGGCTTCCCATCCCTGAGGATGGTTTCTTGTCTTATTCATTAATTCTATGTTGTTTTTTTGTTGGGATACAGAGGCTAAATAATTTGCCCAACTTCATTCAGTTAGCAAGCAGCAGACCCAGAACTTGAACTCAGGTTCTCTGACTCCAAATTTCCACTGCATTAACTGCTTCATTTAGTCAGCTGTAATTGGAAGAGTCTGGTATCTCAAAGTCCATTCCTGAGATTTTTTTCAGTATTGGAAACTAATTTCAGTGATTTACTAATAGAATTTTTTAGTAATAGATTTAGTAATAGAATTTTTTTGTTCAGTCATTTCAGTCATATCTAACTTTGTAATTCCATTTAGAGTTTTCTTGACAAAGATAATGGAGTAGTTTGCCATTTCTTTCTCCACTTCATTTATAGATGAGACAGATAGGGTTAAGTGACTTACCCAGGGTCTAATAAATGTCTGAGGCCAGATTTGAATTTAGGAAGATGAGACTTCCTGACCTTCAGGGCTCCATCTAGATGCCATGGAGTCATAGAACTACCTATTTCCAAATAGTAAAAGATTAAATATTTTAAAGATATTTTTAAAAATACAAAGTGCTTTTGAATTGTTAAATTGTTGTGCCAAATCCTTCATCATTTGATTTTTTTAGTTTTTTTGCAAGGCAGATGGGGTTAAGTGGCTTGCCCAAGGCCATACAGCTAGGTAATTATTAAGTGTCTGAGACCGGATTTGAACCCAGGTACTCCTGACTCCAAGGCCGGTGCTTTATCCACTGTGCCACCTAGCCGCCCCCATCATTTGCTTTTAATCAAATACTGATTAGAGAGCAGTTATTTTACCTTTCTAAGAGTATATATCATGTTAACAAAATCATCTCAGAAATGCATTTTGGGGGTCCATTCTACCAAGAGAAACAATCATAAGCTTAACGTATTGGGCATTATCTCAACAAGTGCATGCCAAGGCAATTCAATTATTCCTTACCTGGCAAATAGAATGGGTATCTAGGTGGACAGCAGATAGAGCACTGGCCTTGGAACTGGAAGGATTGGAGTTCAAATCTGGGCTCAGACACTTAACACTTAATAGCTGTGTGACCTTGGGCAAGTCACTTAATCTTTAATACTTCACATCCAGAGTCATCTCCAGTCATCCTGATTCATATCTGGTCATTAGATCCAGATGATTCTGGAGGATAAAGTGAGGCTGGTGACTTAGCATAGCACTCCTCAGTCAAATCCAATTCATCTCCCTGATGGCATGGTCCTCTTCAAGAAAAAACAACAAAAACATTATTAAACAAATAGAAATATTCATTTCTTATCCCTTCCAGTCAGCCCTGCCTTTAGCTTTGCTACACAGTGAATTGTAAAAGTGTTCTTTGAAGTTCATGTGTCATCTATTTAAAACTAATGCCAATCATGTTGCTATAGTTTGGCGTGTGCAGTTTATGTCTTCAATTGTACACACTGTTCCCATTTCTCCAGGGAAGGTTCAAAGCTGATAATACCCTTAATTTATATTGTAGAGATCCTTGCACAATGCTGAGTTTGCCAGATGGAGGATAAGGATTTATGGCAAACAGCTTGCTGTTTATGTAGGGAATTCAATTTATAGCAAAACAGAAGAGTGATGACTTTAATGCAATCAAATGTCTTGAAAGATGTTCCTTGGATTTCACATGGTATAGATTCAGTCAATGATGACAAAGAATTGACAGTGGTTCCTCTCTTCTTACATTTCATGGTGATGTTAGGTAGAGAATAATGCGTGAGAGACACACACATGCAGACAGACAGACAGACAGACAGACAGAGATAAAGAGACAGAGATGGAGAGAGACAGAGACAGAGAGATAGAGACGGAGAGAGGAAGAGAGAGAGACAGAGAGAAATGAAGTTGCATGTATACAGGATAGAGTAGAGAAGGAAGTCTACATTGTTGTACACTTCTCTACAAGTCAAAGTTTAGCATGGAGAAGAGACTTAGGATCTTTGAGCATTTGAAAGGTAGTCATTTGAAAGAAGGAATAGATTTGTTCTGCTTGGCCCTAGAGAACAGAGATGGAAGTGCCTGGAAAAAAAAAAGAAGAGGGGGAGATTTTTCCTTCAGAATAAAGAAAGCTACCAAATAATTAGAATTGCATAAAAATTGCATGGACTGCTCTCAGCTCTTCTCCAAGCTCCCTGCAAGGATCTGCTGCTCTGGTCAGTCGCATTCCTGAGCCAAGATGGTGAAGGTTGGAATCAATGGATTTGGCCGCATTGGGCGTCTGGTGACCGGGGCTGCACTCATCTCTGGCAGAGTAGATGTTGTGGCCATCAATGACCCCTTCATTGACCTCAACTACATGGTTTATATGTTTCAATATGATTCCACCCATGGCAAGTTCAAGGGCACTGTCAAAGCTGAGAATGGAAAGCTGGTGATCAATGGAAAAGCTATTACCATCTTCCAGGAGTGGAATCCCACCAATATTAAATGGGGAGATGCTGGAGCTGAGTATGTTGTAGAGTCCACTGGTGTCTTTACCACCATGGAGAAGGCTGGGACTCACTTGAAGGGTGGAGCCAAATGGGTCATTATCTCTGCCCCTTCTGCTGATGCCCCAATGTTCGTGATGGGAGTGAACCATGAGAAATGTGATAATTCCCTTAAGATTGTCAGTAATGCCTCCTGCACCACCAACTGCTTGGCCCCCTTGGCCAAGGTCATTCATGACAACTTTGGCATTGTAGAAGGACTCATGACCACAGTGCATGGTATTACTGCTACCCAGAAGACTGTGGATGGTCCCTCTGGCAAGCTGTGGAGTGATGGGTGTGGTGCTGCCCAAAACATCATCCCTGCTTCCACTGGAGCTGCTAAGGCTGTAGGCAAGGTCATCCCTGAGCTGAATGGAAAGCTCACAGGCATGGCTTTCCATGTTCCCACTCCCAATGTATCTGTTGTGGATCTGACCTGCCTCTTGGAGAAACCTGCCAAATATGATGACATCAAGAAAGTGGTGAAGCAAGCATCAGAGGGACCCTTGAAGGGCATCCTGGGCTACACAGAGGACCAGGTTGTATCCTGTGACTTTAACAGCGACACCCTCTCTTCTACCTTTGATGCAGGCACTGGCATTGCCCTCAATGACTACTTTTTCAAGCTTATTTCATGGTATGACAACAAGTATGGTTATAGCAACCGTATAGTCAACCTCATGGTCTTCATGGCCTCCAAAGAATAAAATGGGAAGCCATGGATGAATCTTCATCCCCAGGCAAAAAAAAAAAAAGTTACATCACTGGGGAGCCCACATCCCTAACATCAGTTCCTCTCTCAGGGATCCTGTGCCCCATTCACATCCTTGTCCCAAAGCACCCCTGTGGGGGGAGAAGTCTAGAGTCCTTTATTGTGTACCATCAATAAAGTCACCATATTCAGTGAAAAAAAAATGGCATGGACTACCTTGGGAAGTAGTGAATTCATCATGTTCAAGTGATCTTCCAGTTGAGGCGTGCTCTTCTCACTAAGTCAGACTGACTATACTCTAGAGATCTGTCCTAGGCCTTCTCTCTCTCTTTTCTCTACTTTGGCAGCTTCCTCATCTCCTATTGGTTCAATGATCATTTTAATTCAGATGATTCCAAAATCTCCATTTCCTTTTCTCAGCTCTCTCCTGAGCTCCAATCTGGAATCATCAATTGTCTGCTGAATATTCTCCCACCTAGAAGTCTCATAGGTACCTCATACTAAACATAGCTAAAATGGTACTCAGTATCTTGCCCTCTAAATATGCTTCCTAACTTCCCTAATATAATAATTATTTTTTTAAAACTTTTTTCTTAAATTTATTTTTATTAAAGATATTATTTGAGTTTTACAATTTTCCCCCCCAATCTTGCTTCCCTCCCCCCACCCCCCCACGGAAAGCAATCTGTCAGTCTTTACTTTGTTTCCATATTGTACCTTGATGCAAATTGGGTGTGATGAGAGAGAAATCATATCCTTAAAGAAGAGAAGAGAAGTCTAAGAGGTAACAAGAGCAGACAATAAGATATCTGTTTTTTTCTAAATTAAAGGGAATAGTCCTTGAACTTTGTTCAAACTCCACAGCTCCTTATCTGGATACAGATGGCACTCTCCTTTGCAGACAACCCAAAATTGTTCCCAATTGTTGCACTGATGGAATGAGCAAGTCCTTCAAGGTTGAACATCACTCCCATGTTGCTGTTAGGGTGTACAGTGTTTTTCTGGTTCTGTTCATCTCACTCAGCATCAGTTCATGCAAATCCCTCCAGGCTTCCCTGAAATCCCATCCCTCCTGGTTTCTAATAGAACAATAGTGTTCCATGACATACATATACCACAGTTTGCTAAGCCATTCCCCAAATGAAGGACATTTACTTGATTTCCAATTCTTTGCCACCACAAACAGGGCTGCTATAAATATTTTTGTACAATTAATGTTTTTACCCTTTTTCATCATCTCTTCATTCCCTAATATAATTAAAGGGACCCTTAGTTTTCCAATCATCTTGGAGTTATTTTCAATTTTTCTTTCTTAGTCATCCCTTATACTTTAACCAGTTGCCAGGTCTTATCAATTCTACCTCCTTAACACTTCCCCCATCCAAGCCCTTATCTCTATTCATTTGCATACCTATCTAGTTCAGATTTTCATTGTCTGCTACCTGAACTATTAGAATAATGGCCTATTTCTGTTTTCAGTTTTACCTCTTTTCCATACTTCACAGCTCCTAAATTGTTGTTCCTAAAGTGAAATTGTGATCTAGCCACTGCTCTTTTTATTTCAGTATCTCCTTGTTGCCTTTTGAATAAAATACAAACTTATTTGACAATCACTTAAAGTCTTTAACAATCTCTCCAAACTTTCTTTCTAAGCTCATTCTTTCTCTTCACATACTCTGCACTATAGCCAAACTGACCCACTTGCTATTCTTTGGGCACTACATTCCATCTTATATCTTCTTCCTTTTACACAGACATTCCTGGTCTGAAATGTTTTCCCTCTTAACTACTAAGTCTTAGAAACCCTTAGGGATGTAGATTCATCTCAAGTTCTGCCTCCTTCAAGAAGCCTTTCCTAATTTAATCAGTTGTTGGTGTATCACTTATTCATTGCAGTGTTTTTATTTTGTATATGTTCTGTATTTACCTATCTATGAATATATGGTGTCCTTCAAGTGAAATGTAAGCTCTTTGAAAACAGAAACTTTTGTAATAGCTCTAAAAGTTGGCACAAATTTGGTGATTAACAAAGCTTTTAATTACTTAGTTTTTGCTTATCTGTGTATATATTGAAACTCTACAGTAGAATGTAAGGTTCCTGGTAAACTGTTTTATTTTTGTCTTACTATCTCCTGTACCTGAGATAATATCTTGTACAAGGAAGACTTTTTTAAAAATAATAATTGTCCAATATAAATTGAATTATAACTGAAAGATTATTGTTGGAAATCATAGTATCATATTATCTAGTATTATTCCCCCAAAGGAAAAAAAGACCTCAAAAAACTTCCTGCAAAAAAGTTGCAGATCAAAGATAATACATTAATATTACTAAATTGTTAACAAAATAATATTAACATTAAAAATTATAATTCAAGCTCAAGCAAGTGACATGAAGATGTCAGTGTTGATGAATTCTTCACCACCCACATTATAAGATAAAAAGCAATGTTAATTTGAATAGTTCTGAGAAGTTGAATAAAACAATCCAAAACTTTCAACAAGATTATCTGAAATATATATTTACATTTACTATTGTCAGTGACAAATTTTAGCCTTGGTATATATTAGATGGCAAATACAGAATAATACATGAGACTCACACATGTCCTGAGGGGCTATGTATAATAAGAGCTAGCTAGGTCCCTGCCTGTAGCATAGAAGATGTAGTATTGTTCAAAGGACCTCAGAATAGACCTCCCTAGCTTCTTCTCCTCCTACCCTTCTCCACAGGAGACTTTAATTCTGCCAAGAGGAGAAGCAGGAAATTGGGGCCTGAGGCCAGTCTGCTCTCCTCAGAGAGAGAGGGTGCCAGGCTAGAATTATATCTATTCTTCCTTCAGTATTGTTATTCTAGGAGATACAATCAAGTTTAAGCTACTTCTGATCAGTGTTCAATTCAGGAGAATAAGAAGGAAGGGACAGGAGGAAAGGAGGAGGAGAGGGAGGCAGACCCTAAGCCTTATTTCCATGGCTTGACCCCTGCCTTCTCCAAATACCAGTTCCACAATGAACACACAAAGCACTTAGCCAAGAAAGTCTATTTATCTACATCTGTAGCAAAACAGAAATCAGAGGAAACATACATAAGAAAATATATAGCAGATAATATAGAGTAAAGGAGTTCTCCCAAAAGAAGTGAGGTAACTCAGTTCAGTCAACAGAGAGTACTAGATCTCATCCAAAGAGAAGTTTCTTTAAGTTTCTAGTGTGGCAAGCTGGGGATAGGGACATGATGGAGATTGCTGTGCCCTCTACTGTCTTTCCAGACTCAGTAATCTAAAGTAAGGTTGGTTTTTTCCATCTTTTTCTTTGAAGCTGGAAGCTAGAAGCACCCAAAGCTACTTGAAGTTTGAAGAGGAATCATGAGACTGAAGAGATCTCCTCTCTGGTTCTTGACTACTCCTCCTTACCCCTTACACAGGGCAAGGCATTCATCCCCACCAATAAGGGGAGAGTACCATGCCAGAAGGTTTTGAGACTAGGAATACAAAAGATATATATATAAAGGCATTATAATACTCCCTATCTTTTCAGTTTCCTTTTGTGTGTTGTCTTCCCCTATTAGATTGTAAGCTTCTTGAAGACAGTGACTGATTGATCTTTTTTTTATTTACATCCCCAGTTACTTAGCACAATGCCTAGCACACAGTAGGTAGTTAATAGAAGTTTACTGATGAACAGTGATTATATAGCAAATCATTTTAAAGTTAAATTTTTTTATTATAAAAACAAGAAACAAAGTATTTTAAAAAAGAGAAACATATCAAGATACTTGAAAATTTGAAACAATTTTCTAACTTTTTAAAAAATATTCCAAACAAGGACTTTGAGTACACTTATCTTAAAAAAAAAATGTAAAAAAAACACAACACCTTCCACTTAATTTTCAAGAATAACTGAATGACATCAAGGAAGATGGAAATTTATTGCTAAATTTCAGTAAAAACCTTTGCATAATTAGCTGAAGAGTTTGAAAAGTAAGCATAGTTAATTATACAGTGACAGAGGTCTTTCATCTGGACCTTTGTGAAGTATGTTATTCAGTGTGGGGAATAATGATAACAACTGGACTTGTGATTTCACAAATATAGGAAACTCTGGATGAAGAAACTCTCTACTAATTTAAGCTAGCACATTCTCTGCAACTTATTTTCTTAGAAAGTTGTATGTAGCACAAAACTAAATGAATTATCTAATGTCAAATAGCTAGTAAGCCAATTACAAAATAAACTTAAGACTGGATTTTCAAAGTCCTGTATCAGAAAGTATCATAAAACAAGATTTTCTGAAATGAAAGCATATTCGATTATGCTGTGCATTTTTTGATACTATTTTGAATCAGGACAAAAATGCTTTTGTGCAATTAAAATAGAATATTTTAAATAGTTTGTTTTATAGTTATCTCTTTAAATTTTGTAGTTTGGTGTGCATTTTAAAATGTATATAATATATCCAATATAGGAGTATAGACATATAATTTAGTTTTTTAATTGTTTTATTATTTTTTATTTATTCAATTTTATTTTTTTAATTACATGCAAAAATAGTTTTTAGATAATCTTGAAAGTTTTAAATTATTTTATTCAATTCAATTTATATTGGACAAGTATTATTTTTAAAAAATCTTCCATGTGCAAACTTTTGAATTCCACATTTTTCTGTCACCCTCGCTTCCCATGCCCTCCCCATGGCAGCAATCAATTTGAAATAGGTTGTATATGTAGAATCATGTTTAACATATTTCCGTATTAGTCATGTTGTAAAAGAAGAATTAGAACTAAGGGGTAGTGGTGGGGAACATGAGAAAAAAAAAGAAAAATATAAAAGAAGTTTTAAAGTGAACATAGTATACTTTGCATTCAGACTCCATAGTTTATTCCTCTAGATGTGTATGGAATTTTCCATAACAGATCTCTCAGGATTGTCCTTGACCCACTAAACTATTAAGAATTGCATCCATCATAGTTGAACATCTCACAATGTTACTGTTAATGTGTACAATGTTCTTTTGATTCTGTTTACTTCACTCAGGATTAGTTTAGGCAAGTCCTTCTAGACTTTTTTTAAGTCATGACTTTTTTGTTTGTTTTTGTTTTGGGGTAGATAGTTGGGGTTAAGCGGTGTGCCCAGGCTCACATAACTAGTAAGTATCAAGAATCTGAGACCAGATTTGGACCCAGGTCCTCCTGACTCCAAGAACGACATTCTGTTCACTGAGCCACTTAGCTGTCTCCCACTCATGTTTTGTTATAGTCATTCCCCAGTTGATGAGCATCCCCTCAATTTCCAATTCTTTGCCAATACAAAAAAGAGTCAAGCATATAATTTTTAAGTTTACATATATTAAGATTGCATGCCCAAAGATTTTCTATCCACATGGATAGAAATGTGGAAAGAAAAAAGTTTGGGGATAAATGAATTAGATGGATCCTTGAGATCCCTTCCATCTATCTGACAGACTATAAAATTATTTTAAAAAACACAATTCAAACTTGTCCGGGTGTTTTCTGGCACTCTGATAACTAATAACTGAGAAGTAAAAAGTCCACTTCTACAGGGATGAATCATGAGAATGGAAAGTTACAGCTATGGCACATTAGAGTATATTCATCCTATAAATATTAAACTTGGCACAGAACTTCAGAGACAAAGGTTAGTTATTATTCTAAAATGAGCAAGAATTTTCATATTATGCAACTTGAATACTGATGTCCATTAGGAAGGATCAAATCTGGCCTGAGAGATTTCAGGAGGAAGTCAAGTGTTGCTCAAATGACATTGGTAGCCCAAGGTTTAAATTAGTTGTGGCAATATGGGACAGGTATATTGAAAGCAGATAAAAAAAACCTTTTAATTTGGGATACTATTTTTATGAAATTTGTTGAATAATGTGAAGAATTTCAATTCTGACCCCCCCCACTTCTAAACTTTGTGATTTTGATTATTTTCTGTGGTCTGAGTTTTTCTTTTATAAAATGGAATGTATTGAATAGTGCTTGATGCAAAACTATAAAGTATTCTTCACTAGATTAGTCCTGTTAGGTAAGAAAGAATGTCTTTTGGTTTTAAGCTAGAAGTTGGAAATTATATGTTAATATGTTTAAAAGTGAAATTTGTACAGTAAAGAGTTTAGATTGTTAGTTTTCATATTTTTCATATATGGATTTAAAATTTTTTTATTATGAACTTATTATGGACACATTTCAATATGAAAACCAGATCAAGAGATTGGATAAGAAACTGTGAACTGCTTTGTGTAGTTTTAAAAAATATATGTATATGTTTATATGTACTTACATGCATTCTCATATATACATGCATGTACATATATACATGCACATACATACATATACATACACACTTATAATAGGGAGTACATAGATTGTCTTTTCATACCATTTCCATTCCCATTAAGATTTGCAAGCTTCTGCCTCATGATTGTGTTTAATGTTAAATAATGCTTAATACTCTGTATTTATTAAATCCATTTTGAGGAGCATATTGCTCACTTACTTAACCCAAGCATTTACATGATCAAAGAGGAATGACTTCATTTTCCAAGACAAGACTGTAGAACAACTCTTGACTTTGGATGAGTTGTCAGAATGGGAGAACGAGAACACTGCTAGATTTAAGTAAAGTTTACCATACAACAGTTCCTCACATTGTCTTGCTACTCATTCCTTTTTTTGGTCACCTGTGCTAAGTTTTTATGAACTTTCTTTTTTGATTTTACATATCTATTTGGTTTTATTTCCAAAAAGGAAATCAAGGATATTATGAATATTAACAGATATTTAATTCAATTAAAGTACTCCTAAATATTATAAATTATGTTCAATAATCATTAGTTAGATGGGAAAGGTATATTTAATTAGTTCAAGTAGTGTCCAGGGTTCATGGATTAACCAGGAACAATAAGTCAGTTCTGAGAAGTTGGTCCACATATACCAATTTCTCCATGCTTTTTAAACTATAGCATGTAAGACATGATCTTTAAGAAAGTAATTAACTCCCATCATGGACTAATCAACTGCAAAATGTCATTGTACAACAAACATCTTTTTTCAATTAGCAAACTTCAAGAAAGCAAATGAAATCAGCAAATATTTTACTTTTAAAGAGATCCTATAGGTTTTGAAACTAACCTGCTTTTAGAACTATTTTTTTTTAAGGAATAGTATTTCAGACTGATTTTTTTTCCTTTTTGATAATCTCACTATTAAAGATCATATTTCTTTGTCCATTGGTAGAGGAAAGAAGTATATAAATACAAAGAGTTTTGATTTCTAGTATTTTATTAACATTGTAAAATTTAAATTCTGTACCACTACACATGTAAAAATGCAATGGAGCATGGAAAAAAGCTTAAAATGAAATGTCACTCTTCTGATCTTAAAAGACACAAAGTTGTTTAACTGTAATTTCATAATTCATTACTAGTGACTGCATTCTTTATTTTTAAAAGTCTGAGTCTATAATTTCACTGCTTTGTTAAGGAAGTTCCTAGTGAAGAAACATCCTCTCTACCCAGATCCTGCACTTTACAATATAAGCCAGTTACCTGAGCTACTAAGAGGTTACTAGTTTATGTCTGAGGCAGGATTTGAACCTTGTTTGTGATGTTAGTCAATAAACATTTATTAATTGCCTACTTTGTACCAAACTCTGTAGGATTTTTTTCAAGTAAAATTCTTGCCTTCGAGGAATTCACAATTTAATCTAAATTGACTCTGTCTCCACAATGTCATTTCTCTTCTCAAGGGGTTTAGGGGTGTTCAGGAAGGACTAGAACTTTTGGGGTGAGGTTTTCCTGAACCCTTTTCAGGGTTGTTGAATGATCTTTGGTGTCTACCTGTCACCCAACTCTCACATGTGGCTTCAAGAAGCTGTAACATGTACAATGGCCACGTCTTGGCAAAATTATCTCGGCCAAAGGGTTAAAACAGGTTGTGGGTAACCAACAGACTTCCAACCTGTTGGTAAATTGGACATCTACTGTAGGCAGAAGAAGACTTCCCCTGGCAAAATGACCAGATGACAAAAATTTGCTCTAATGATCATGAAGATTCCTGAGGGAGACATTGAGGAGAACTTGGATCTTGGCCAGACATCAAAAATATCACCATCATCTACTGCATCTTGGGCCATTGCCTTTTCCCTTACCACTAGATTTTAGTGATTCTGGAAGAAAGAGTGAGGCTGATGGCTTTGTGCAACTTTGTCACTTAAATCTAATTCATACACAAGAAACACCCATTACCCACTATTTTACTGGGGTAGTGGAAAGAGCACCAGCCCTGGAGTCAAGAGGACCTGAGTTCAAATCTGGTCTCAGACATTTAATAACTACCTAGCTGTGTGACCTTGGGCAAATCACTTAACCCCATGACCTTGCTGAAAAACAAACCCCTAAGAATTCAAAAATGAAGGATAAACAACAACTTTTCCCAATCATTTGAATATTTTGTAAAAACCAAGCCTCATTTGAAGTTTTAAACTACAACCTAGATATAAGCAAGGACCATGTGATCTTCCTCCCAGACAGGTTTTACATTTTGGTACCAACACAAACTGACTAAAATGACTGTTACTCAAAAAAACCAAACCAAACCAAAAAACTAGAGCTATTTTGTTAAGTAAATAAGTTACATACTTTTGTGCTGTTTCATAGATTAGGAATTTATCCAAATCTATATATTGTGTTCTTTGAAAATGAAGTACAAAACATTAAATAAAGCTATTTACATATCAGCATCCATTTTTTTTTAATTATGAACCTCAATTTTGCCTGTTTGCCTGGAACAAAATGACATCTTCAAATCCCTTCCAAGATTATATTTTATGATTTGAATACCCATTCATTTGAGAAACTAAATCCAAAAGTTATGTAGTAACAAGTGGAATCATGAGACAGAAGATTTAGGTTTAAATCCTAGTTCTACCACTGGACAAATCGCTTAAACTTCTCAAGGTTTTGTTTTCCTCATTAAAACTTGAAGGGTTGTATGTGATGATCTCAAAGACCCCTCTAACTTTAAATACTTTGCTCATTCAATCCTAGAGAAATATTTCTTGATGACTCTATCAGTCTTCCAGTGAGACCTCAGTATATCAACAAATAATTATTAAAAAGTGCTTTGTACTAAGCATACCAGGTATTGAAGATATTTCAAAAGATGTATCAGGGCTGAAACTTGTCTTCAGGAGATTGTGTAGACAATAGTCTAGTGGAAGATATCCAATATGAAACAAGATAAAATGAGAGGATGATATCTTGCAAAAGACAAGTCTTCAGGATTTCCGGTCAAGATGGCGGAGAGAAGACAGGCACAGTTCTAAAGTCTCCTGATCTCTTCCCCACCTATCATATGAAACAAACCTCTTAAAAGAAATCCGACCCACAAAACCCAGAAAGAAAACCCAAGAGAAAGAACATCTAACTCAAGATTTGTCTCCTGCAGCAGCTTTGGCCAAATTTGGGTGGGTGAGTCTGGGCTCAGAGGAAGGATCAGCCCCGTATCAACCAGATTAACAGCTGAATTTGAACTGGGAGTCTGAGGGCCCCAGAGCAGGACCTGCTGGATCAGCAGTAGGGCTAGACAGCAGGGGCTTGAGTCAACTAGGGAGCAGAGGCGCTGGTGTTGCTGCTGTCCCCCCGGGAGCTTGCGGACAGGGCTGTGGGGGAGAGTTCCAGAGCAGGAGAGCTGGGGACACCATCCTTGGGCTCCTCTGGTCCCATTACAACTCAGACCTCCTCCTAAACAAACAAATGCAAACTACTTCTGCCTCAGGCCCAGGTGTGTGAGCAGAAGAACCAGCCCAGTTGAGGAATGACCTCAGGCCAGGGTAAAGCCCACCATTGATTGAAGGCAAAAGAATTCAATAGCTCCAACCCCTCCCTTCAAGCAAAGGGAGAAGGCCTCAATCAAGGTCACAGACACTCCAGAGAAAGCAACCAACACCTCCTACTGGCCAGCCAGAGAAATTGCACTCAGTGAGTAAAGCCTTTAGCAATCTCAAGCTCCTGTGAACCAGCCCCTCCCCAGCTCAAGGTTTTAGCAAAATGAAGAAGTGTCAACAGAAAGGTGGATCCATAGAAAAATTCTTGGAAGGGAAAGACCCCAACTCAGAGAGACCTGGAACCTCTGAGGAAAATACAATCTGGTCTTCAGCACAGAAAAACTTCCTTGAAGAAATAAGGAAGGAGCTTAAAAATTTGGGAGAGACAATTAATACCTTACAACAAGAAAACAAAACCTTAGAAAGTACAATTGGACAAATGCAAAAGGAGAATAAATCTCTCACATCATCAACTGGACCAATACAAAATGAGAATAAATCTCCCAGATCCTCAAATGAGCAAATGCAAAAAGAAATTAATTCTCTCAAAACCTCAATTGGTCAAATGGAAAGCTCTTTCAAAAGTAGAACTGACCAATTGGAAAAGGAGTTGCAAAAGGTTAATGAAGAAAACTCCTCCCCCCCAAAAAAAGAATGGAGTCTACAGAAACTAATGACTCCATGAGACAGCAAGAGTCAGTTAAACAAAATCAAAAAATAGAAAAAATAGAAGCAAATGTAAAATACCTCATCAACAAAACCACTGACCTTGAGAATAGATCGAGGAGGGGCAACCTGAAAATTATAGGACTTCCTGAAAACATTGAAGAGAAAAAAAGCCTGGAGTTAGTATTACAGGATCTAGTGATGGAAAACTGCCCTGATATCATGGAATTGGAGGGCAAAGTAGTTATTGAAAGAGTACATTGATCCCCACCAGAAAAAGATCCTAAAATGAAAACACCAAGGAATGTTGTGGCCAAACTCCAGAACTATCAGATAAAACAAAAAATCCTGCAAACAGCCAGAAAGAAACAATTTAAATATCAAGGAGCCACAGTAAGTATCACGCAGGACCTGGCTGCATCAACATTAAGGGATTGAAGGATCTGGAACAAGATATTTTGAAGAGCAAGGGAGCTTGGAATGCAGCCAAGAATCTACTTTCCCACAAAGCTGAGCCTTCTCTTCCAGGGAAAAAAGATGGACATTTAATGAAATGGAAGAATTCCAAAAATTTCTGATGAAAAGACCGGAGTTAAACAGAAAATCTGGACATCAAACAGGAGGTTCAAAAGACACATGAAAAGGTAAAAAAAAAAAAAAGGAGGGGGTGGCAAAAGGAAAAAAATGCAATCCAGTAAGTTGAAACTGGCTATATCCCAGCATGGGGGAAAAAGATTTTCATAAATCTTGAGAATTGTAACTCTAACAGAGAGAATACACCTAGCCAGAAATGATGGACATTCATGACCTATCCATGAGACTGTTATCTAATGGGAAGTAACTGGCTTTAACCCCACTTGGGAGAAAGACTCTAATAACTCTCAGGAACTTTGACTCTATTTGATAGAATATACTGAACTAGAAGGGACAGACACTCAGATTTTTCTATGACTTAGATAGAATGATCTAAAAAACACTACCTCCTTAAAAGGGGGGGGGACAGGAAAGAGACTGGAGGAGGGAGGGGGATTGAATGGGTAAATCTCATTACACTAAGAGGTAAAAAAAAAAAACCCTATGGTAATAGAGGTGAAGAAGGGAGCAGAAGAGAAACACCTGAATCTTCTTCTCATCAGACTTGGTTTAAAGTCAACCTACACATACTCAGTTAACTTATAAAACATCTAACCTTTCAAATATTAAAAGGGGAAATGGGGGGGACATAGAAAGGGAAGGGGAGTGGAGGGGAAAAAAGGGGGAAATAACAAAAGGAAGTGAAGGGGAAAAAGGGAAAGGGGAAAGAAAGGGGAGGGTGTGATATAGGAGGGCAAACACATTGAAGGGGGTGGTATTCACAAACAAAATACTGGGGAATATGGATAAAGGGGGGAAAGGGGGAAAAATACCAACAGAGGGAAGATAGCATGGAGGGCAATAAAGAATTAGTAATCATAACTTTGAATGTGAATGGGATGAACTCTCCCTTAAAACATAAACAAATAGCAGAGTGGATTAAAAACCAGAATCCGACAATATGCTGCATACAAGAAACTCATTTGAAGCAGAGAGATACATATAGAGTAAAGGTAAAAGGTTGGAGCAAAATATATTTTGCTTCAACTGAAGTAAAAAAAGCAATCCTTATCTCAGACAAAGCAGCAGCAAAAATAGATACCATTAAAAGAGATAAGGAAGGAAACTTCATCCTCCTAAAAGGTACCAAAAACAATAGTCATTTCAATATTGAATATATATGCACCCAGTGGGACAGCATCCAAATTCTTAGAGGAGAAGCTGAAAGAACTACAGAAAGACATAGACAAGAAAACTCTACTAGTGGGAGACCTCAACCTCCCGCTATCAGATATAGATAAATTGAATCATAAAATAAACAAGAAAGAAGTTAAAGAGGTAAATAGATTGTTAGAAAAATTAAATATGGTTGACTTATGGAGGAAACTGAACAGGGATAGAAAGGAATATACCTTATTCTCTGCAGTACATAGAACTTATACAAAAATTGACCATGTACTAGGATATAAAAACCTAATGATCAACTGCAGAAAGGCAGAAATAGTGAATACATCTTTCTCAGATCACAATGCAATAAAAGTCATATTAGACCCAGAACAAATTGGAAACTGAATAACCTCATTTTAAAAAATGATTGGACCAAAAAACAAATTATAGAAAGAATTAACCATTTTATCCTAGATAATGATAAAAATGAAACAACATACCAAAACCTATGGGATTCATTCAAAGCGACTCTCAGGGGATATATTATAGTTGTAAATGCTTATATGAATAAATTGGTGAAAGAGGAAATCAATGAACTAAACATGCAACTAAAAAAATTAGAGAAAGAACAAATCAAAAATCCCCAATTAAATACCAAATTTGAAATTCTAAAAATTAAAGGAGAAATTAATAAAATCAAAAGCAAAAAAACTATTGAATTAATAAATAAAACCAAAAGTTGGTATTATAAAAAAACCAATAAAATTGATAAACCTCTGGTCAATTTGATTAAAAAAAGAAAGAAGAAAACCAAATTGCTAGTATCATAAATGAAATGAGGAGGAAATTAAAGTAAATTATTTTGCCCAACTCTATGCCATTAAATTTGATAATCTAAGTGAAATGGATGAATATTTACAAAAATATAAGTTGCCCAGGTTTAATGAAGAAGAGATTAAATACCTAAACAATCCTATCTCAGAAAAAAGAAATTCAACAAACCATTATTGAACTCCCTAAAAAAAAAAATCTCCAGGGCCTGATGGATTCACAAGTGAATTCTACCAAACATTTAAGGAACAATTGGTTCCAATTCTATATAAACTCTTTGGAAAAATAGGGAAAGATGGAACTCTGCCTAACTCTTTCTATGAAACCAATATGGTGCAGTTACCTAAACCAGGACGAGTTAAAACAGAGAAAGAAAATTATAGACCTATCTCCCTGATGAATATAGATGCAAAAATCCTAAATAAAATCTTAGCAAAACGATCACAAGTCATCGCTAGGATAATACATTATGATCAAATAGGATTTATTCCAGGAATGCAGGGTTGGTTCAATATTAGGAAAACTGTTAGTATACTCAATTATATCAACAACAAACCGATCAGAAATCATATGATCATATCAATAGATGCTGAAAAAGCTTTTGACAAAATACAGCATCCATTCCTATTAAAAACACTAGAGAATGTAGGAATAAATAGACTTTTCCTTAAAATAATTAGCAGTATCTATTTGAAACCATCAACAAACATTATATTCAATGGGGAGAGGCTAGAGGCATTCCCATTAAGATCAGGGGTGAAACAAGGGTGCCCATTATCACCACTACTATTCAATATTGTATTAGAAATGTTAGCATCACCAATTAGAGAAGAAAAAGAAATTGAAGGAATTAGAATTGGGAAGGAAGAGACAAAACTCTCACTCTTTGCAGATGACATGAGTCTACCTAGAGAATCTCAAGAAATCATCCAAAAAAACTACTGGAAACAATTAGCAATTTTAGCAAATTTGCAGGTTATAAAATAAACCCTCATAAATCCTCAACTTTTCTATATATGTCTAGCAAGATACAGCAGGAAGAGCTAGAAAGAGAAATCCCATTCAAAGTAACCTCAGACAATATAAAATATTTGGGAGTCTATTTGCCAAGACAGACTCAGAATCTTTTTGAAAACAATTATAAAACACTTCTCACAGAAATTAAATAAGATTTAAATAACTGGGCAAATATCAACTGCTCATGGATAGGTAGAGCTAATATAATAAAAATGACAATTCTACAAAAACTAAACTATCTGTTTAGTGCCCTACCAATCAAAATTCCAAAAAATTACTTTAATGAGTTAGAAAAAATTGTAAGTAAATTCATATGGAGAAATAAAAAGTCAAGAATTGCCAGGAGCTTAATGAAAAAAAGTGCAAAAGAAGGTGGCTTAGCCCTGCCTGATATAAAATTATATTATAAAGCATCAGACATCAAAACTGTTTGGTATTGGCTAAGAAATATAGTGGTGGACCAGTGAAATAGACTAGGTGTAAAAGCAGGAGATGATTATAGTAATCTGCTGTCTGATAAACCCAAAGAGTCCAGCCATTGGGATAAAAACTCCCTCTTTGATAAAAATTGCTAGGATAATTGGAAGTTAGTATGGAAGAAACTTAGATTAGATCAACACCTCACACCCTTTACCAAGATAAGATCCAAATGGTTACAGGACATAGACATAAAAAAACAATACTATAAGCAAATTAGAAGATCAAAGACTAACCTACCTGTCAGATCTATGGAACGGGGAGCAGTTTATGACTAAGGAAGAGTTGGAGAACATCACTAAAAACCAATTAGATGATTTTGATTACATTAAATTAAAAAGCTTTTGCACAGATAAAACCAATGTAACCAAGATCAAAAGAAATGTAGTAAATTGGGAAACAATCTTTACAACTAAAGATTCTGACAAAGGACTCATTTCTAAAATATACAGAGAACTGAAGTCATATTTTTAAAACAAAAAGCCATTCCCCAATTGACAAATGGTCAAAGGATATGCAAAGGCAATTTACAGAGGAGGAGATCAAAGCAATCCATAGCCATATGAAAAAATGCTCTAAATCATTAATTATTAGAGAAATGCAAATTAAAGCTTCTCTGAGGTACTACCTCACACCTCTCAAATTGGCCAATATGACCAGGAAGGATAATGATCATTGTTGGAAGGGTTGTGGGAAATATGGGACACTATTTCACTGCTGGTGGAGCTGTGAACTCATCCAACCCTTCTGGGGAGCTATTTGGAACTATGCCCAAAGGGCAACAAAAATGTGCATACCCTTTGATCCAGCAATACCACTACTGGGTCTATACCCTGAAGAGATGATGAAAAAGGGTAAAAACATTACTTGTACAAAAATATTTATAGCAGCCCTGTTTGTGGTGGCAAAGAATTGGAAATCAAGTAAATGTCCTTCATTTGGGGAATGGCTTAGCAAACTGTGATATATGTATGTCATGGAACACTATTGTTCTATTAGAAACCAGGAGGGATGGGATTTCAGGGAAGCCTGGAGGGATTTGCATGAACTGATGCTCATCTGAGCAGAACCAGAAAATCACTGTATACCCTAACAGCAACATGGGAGTGATGTTCAACCTTGAAGGACTTGCTCATTCCACCAGTGCAACAATCAGGAACAATTTTGGGCTGCTGCAAAGGAGAGTGCCATCTGTATCCAGATAAGGAGCTGTGGAGTTTGAACAAAGTGCAAGGACTATGCCCTTTAATTTAGAAAAAGCAGATATCTTATTGTCTGATCTTGTTACCTCTTAGACTTCTCTTCTCTTCTTTAAGGATATGATTTCTCTTTCATCACACCCAATTTGGATCAAGGTACAACATGGACACAAAGTAAAGACTGACAGAGTGCTTTCTGTGGGGGGGTGGGGGGAGGGAAGCAAGATTGGGGGGAAATTGTAAAACTCAAATAATATCTTTAATAAAAATAAATTAAAAAAAAAAGACAACTCTTCATTCACCTCTGGCCCCAACATGAAATAATAATACTAATAGTTGGTATTTATACAATTTTTAAGTTTTACAAAACCCTTTCTAATTTTATTCTTGCAACAATTTGGGGGAGTAAGTGTAATTATTAGTTTCATTTTACAAGTGAGGAGACTGAGGTAGATAGAAGTTGTGACTTACCCAGAATCACACAACTAGTAAATGTTTTAGGTTGTATTTGAACTCAAGTTTTTCTAATTCCAGACCCAGTGTTCTATCCTTGTTACTGTCTAGACTACTGTGTTACCTTGAGGGAATCATTTACTGTCACTAAACCTCAGTTTATTCATCTACAAATTTAAGGGGATTGAGTTATCTCATGTGCTTTCTAGCTTTAAAATTCTTTGATTTAAAATTCTATGATTCCTTTAATTCTTAATTATTATTTCTTAAATAAAGATATTAAAAATTCTGCATATCTCAGAAGTATACTGAAGATCAAGTACAATGAAGTTATATGAAAGGAAGAGGAAAGATCAAGCAATATAAGGGACATTGTTCTTCTTATTATCATGTCCTTGGTAAGGGGGCCGGTGGGAGGTAAGGGAGCAGATCTGTGATGTCATCAGCATACCGGCCACTTAAAATCTTGAAAGGTGGCATGAGACACCTCAGCATCTCAGGTGAAGTGATTTGTCCATGGTCACACATTCAGTATATATTGGAGACAAGACTGAACCCAAAATTTGCTGATTCCAAAAACCAATATTCCCTTATTTACTATGTCATAACTAGTTTTCATCACCATCACTATAGACTAGATTCCATTGAAATCCAGTCACCTAACAGCTATCCAAATCTCTCCTCTTAAAAATGAGAAAAACTACACTGAATTAGAATGGTATTTTTAGACCCTTATGACATTTAAACTACAAGACATTTATGTGAAAGCAGCATTATTTTCTAAACGGCAGAATTTTGGTGGTTTTAGAACACCTATCTTAAGTTATTTAATGAATTATAGATGTTCAGTACAATGAGGTGCTAACTCAAAGAAAATGAAATACATGTCATCACAACACTCAAGAATGAAAAGGCATGAAAAAATCCAGTTCACAAAATAAGAAAAGAGCCAGAAGCTCTCACTAGGGATTACAGTAATTAGGAAAATTACATCCTGAGAATTTGAGAACCTAGGAAAAAATCCAACAACCAAAAAAATTGGTGAAACGTACATATTTTCTTTTTTGTTACTTCTTTGTGTTAGATGTCAAGGACGATAAACTTCTTTCGTCTGCTTTGTAATTGCTTTTCCCAATCCAGGTGTGCTCCACTCTAAGAAAATTTGATACATGAAAATTCAGGCTTTATAGTCAATCAGTCAGTAAATAAATTTATTAAGTACCTACTATGTGCTATATAGCAACTGTGCTTTAATAGATATAGGAGTGATAATTTGCTTTAAAAATAGAGAAAGAAACTTTCCCTTAAAAAAATAGATTCATATGAGGGTAACTCTAAGTAGTCAACCCTTTTAATATATTTCATGTATGAGTTGATGTATAGCCTCCACAAAAAGATCCATTTTCCATCATGGCATAGCAATAAGTCTAGGCTCATGAAGGTCATGCCAACATGACTTAAGTTTTGGTAGTTTCTATCTTGGTATATAACTTGAAGTTCTTTTCTGTCAATAATTATTTTTGCTTGCCAAGGCCCAGTCTAGCTAAGTATTCAGTCAGTCAATCAACATGCATTTCTCAATTTCTTATTATAGTCTAGGCATAGTGCTAAGTGCTAAGGATAAAAAGACAAAAACCCCAAACCTCAAACCAAAACCAAAAACAACAGCAGCAACAACAACCTCAGTCCCTACCCTCAGGGAATTCCCATTCTAATGGGAGAAGCTTAACAGAGGTAACCTGGACACTTTGTGTTGAATATTTTGGCTTTGGCAACTCATGAAAGAAAGAATTCAAGTGATATCAACTCTGACATTCTCAGGTTAAAGAAGACCAAAGGAAGTTTCAGTTAAATTAATGGATGGTTCATAGGTTATCATGGAAATACAAATGAATGAGTTGGTGGAAATGACTTTATTGTTTACTCAACAGTAACATGAAACTTCTCTTCATGAATCATTTGATTAGCTTTTGTTACAGTGTTCATGATAAACATTTGTGAAAATTAAGGAATTTTAGAGGCTGCAGAGGATGAAGAGGTACAGAAGTTCTATAAATAATAATTTCTAAAATAAATCAGTATACTCAGTTACTTTCCTATGAAAATGAGAGTAAGAGGGATGGTGAAAAAATGCATTGTGAATATATGAGAAGTCAAAGACCCTATTGGGTTTATTGTTAGTTAACTATAAAATAGTATTTGATTCAGTAAAGGACAATGCCAACTCAAAGACTCCTCTCTAACAAGATTTTTCCTATGCAAAAATCAAAATCATAGTAGATTCCTTGCAAGAGACATCTACAGAAATAATGTTAATACTCTTTCATTATAGTCATGCAATAGGAAGAAGTAAGTTTTGTAAAAGAAGTTACCTGTCACTGAGAATATAAAATTTAGAGTACAATTGAAAGAAGATTTCTCTATAAATGGTGTGGTTCCCCTAGGTTTTCCTGTCTGTGAATGACATTGCTCTCATTGCATCAAATACTGGAACTTTTCAGAAAATCCTAAATATTATCTGTTCAAAAAAGTTTAGCTTACCTTTCCAAATAGAAAAAAAAACAAGTTGAAGAGTTTCCATTATCTAGAATATAATATACAATTGAATATACAAACTTTCAAATTGGTCCATCAATACATAGGTCTCAAAAAGGCATGCAAATGAGCAAAGAACTGGACAACTGTGGGAAGGTGGCTATATTGCCTTGGGAGAATTTTGAAGTACTATTTTTTAAAATCTACAGTTCTCCCTGAAATGAAACTCTGTCTTGTTTACTTCAATGCTGTATGCATGTAATACCATAGTCTCTGAGAATTAAAATGAGAATCATGCAAAAAGCAATGAAGGCTATGAAGTGAGTGTAACTAGACCATAACAAATTACTAACACTGACTTGTGCAGAAAAAATTGCTGAAAGAATGACATCAGAAAGATGTATGACCAGAAAAAGAGAGGGGACAGTCATGTGGCAATGGTAAATAATAACTAATGAATAGTCCAAGTGCTCCAATGCTATCCACATAATGTCACGAAATCCAGAGAAGGACTCTTTGTATGATTGATGACTCCCATGTTGAGAATTTATGAGAGAATATATGATCAATATAAGGTGTCAGTGAGTTTTTATCTGCCTCATTGGAAGTACATTGATGAAATCACACAGCTGCCAAAGTATTACGGTCAGTTATTGAACCAACAATTTTTTTACTGTATCCTCTATTGTGCAGTTTTCAGGTTCATTGCTGAGATCAATTCAACAAACACTTATAGGTAAATCCTTTGTGCAAGGAGTTGGGAACTAAAAAGACAAAAATCAACAACAGATTTTGCCTTCGAGAGGTGGAAACAAGAAGTATCCAAATAAGTAACTACAATGTAATTTGGGGATGGGAGGGTTGCATTAAGATCATGAGGGTTTAGGAAAAGGAGAAAAGTTGAAATACAAAATAATATTATATATATATATATATATATATATATATATATATATATATGTATAGACAATAGTACTCAAGTACTCAATTCTTCAGTTTCAGAAACAGAATTCAAGGCTTATCACTTTCAATAGTATTTCTTCCAGGGCCTGGTCCAATATTTTGTAAAGATTAATAATGAATGAGTCAATTCTGCAACAGTAATCTAACTTTCCATTCCAGCAGATATGGAAGTTGCTCAAACTAATAATGTTTTATGTAGGGATAACTCACTCTATCTTATTTTTGCTTCCTGAAAAGTGAAGTGGTTTTTTATAAATAAATCCTTTTTTTCCCCACTTAGTTTCTATTATAAAAAGGAAATAAATCATAGAAAAGAAATTTGACCCTGAGATGTGCTCAAAACACACATACACAACACACAAACTCATAAATGGAACAATAATTTAAACATTTATTCAAAGGGGAATGATACATTTTTGATAAATGGAAACATAGAAATGCTGTACTGCAACAAAATATTTCCCAGAACTTAAAGATCTACTTCTTGTGACTAGATATATTTGTAGAGACATGCCCTATTTGTTGGCTGGCCCATTTTATAAAGCTTTTCCTTAGCCGAAAGAAGTTAGTATACACACTATGCATACTAGTAAACTTATCAACAGGTAAAGATCTGCTAGCGCATCATATATCTCAGCCTTGAGAAGAAAACCAAGCATGAAGTGAGGCGAAATGCTTGTCTCCACAAATACAGATAACTATAGTGACCTTGTTACAAAGCATCTTAACCAATCTTTAACTCAACAGTGATTAGATGTAAATCAGCTGTCAATTTAGATTTCTTGATGTGCTCTGCATTGTTTTTGAAAGTTAATTTGGTGTCATTTTACTTAAGATAATTATTACTTTTATGTTTTCTTACTTATAAGGACTCTTGTTATCATTGAATATGAGTACTTATCCTATTTCTGCAGATCAAAATTCCTTAAGAAAATTCTCTGGTAGGACCTGGAAGCACCTATATTCCTTCATCTTAGCTTTCAAGAACTTAGCTACTTTTATTCATTGACAAAGCATTGAAATTTTGAAGCAATGAAAACAATGTAGAAGAATTATTATGCTTTTTTGTTTTTTTGCTTGATTTTTTCTTACATAACTAAATTCCTAAGGTTTATCTGAAATGTCATTTTAAAATTATATATTTTTTTTGGTCTTTAGCTAGCTGCATTTCAGTTAAAGGTTTGCAAACCCTTTTACATATAGCATCATACTGTATCCTCACAAAATCTCTGGAAGGTAGAGTGCTATTATTACCTTTATAGACGAAGTAACTGAGGCAGACAGAGTGTAGGTGATTTGTCCAGAGTCACACACACATAGATGTATACATTTATTCATATATTTCTATCTTTCCCAATGCTTTGTGCTTCAAGTACTGACTGCAATGTTATCTGTGAATAAGAATCTTTGAGAATTGTACAGAATATCTTCTATCAATCAAAAAGCATCAAGAGAAAGGATAGCCTTTCTCTGTAGATGTAAAGTAAAAGTAAAGAGTATATTGCCTAGATTTTAAGAGGCAGTTGAATGAACTATCTAATAAGTCCTTAAGATGGGTCTAGAATTGAACAAGAGACAATTAGACTGGCACATCTGAGAAATTGTACAGCACTGACAATTATCTCAAGTTGTTCACCTATTCAAAATTCTATTTCCACAATACCAATATTCTCACACCAGTACTTTCTGATATCTCCTTACAGACAGGAAATATAGGAAACTTGATTGTTCATATGGCTACTTGGGGTGTGAGAAAAAAGATGAAAGTTTTTCCTAGAATTAGCATAATGTCACAGGATTCTTTTAACATGTGTAATTAGAGCTGCTGGCAATCAAACTCACACACACACACACACACACACACACACACACACACACACCTTATAGGAGCTTTAATTTCAAACTAGAGATCTTATTGAATAGACCTAAACAGATGCAGATGTCACACAAAATTTAGAATGAGCTAAATTAATTCAAGTTTGAAAAAAAAGAAAGACTACATTAAGTAGTAACCAAGACTAGTTAAAGACAAGTGACAAAAAGTTATTTGTGTCAAGGAATTTGTATTTTTTTGTATTTCTTGTTTTTTTAAAAATAGTATCAACTTTAAAAAAATCATTAAATATATTTCTACATATGTAGATGTAATGAAATACATTATATATATTAATCTATATTTACTAAACTAGGGAAACATTAGTCTTGATTTCAGGATAAAACTCTCCTACATGGATAAAAGTGCCAATAAATGTCTAACCAAATCTCTATGCAAAGCTGACAAATGTGCAATTCCAGAACTAGTATAAACTAGAAGAAATTTAATTACCCATACAGCCTAATAATTGATGTAATCACAAAAAGTAAATAGTAGATAACAGGAGAAATTTGATGTTAATGTAACAAGGTCTTTAGACTCAGTGATCCTTATTTATAGGGTGAATACCTTTCTCTGATAGAATTAAAGGTGAAACCTCGCTGGAATGGCAAAACCTTCTAGAGCTTTAAAGAGCTAGACCCTAGGTATTTGAGAGAGTTTAATTGAGGAGCTATAAGGGTAGAATGAATTCAGCCTCTAAGAGGAAATTCATCTTTGCTCTTCATTTGTCAACTTTTCATACATCTCATACTATTTTCCAAAATGATTTCTCTGCTTTATCTTCAAAAAAACAGTATATATATATATATTATATATATAATATATATATTATATATATATAATATATATATATATTATATATACATACATGGTTCTTTAAAAAACTGAAAGCAAAATATAAATATCAGATATTATTCATATATTTATTACTATTCTTGACTAATTTCTCCTCAAATTTATTCTTTTTTAGGTGCATGCCCTTTGCATATATTATCTTCATGTGTTTTATCAACACATTTTTCCAATTGAATTTAGTAAATAATTATTTGATAACTATTATGTTTCTGGTTTTATGCTATAGGGAATACAGAATGAAGTACAAGACTACCTTTAGGGTATATTTCTCCTCTTTTGGAAGATGCCATGTAGTATAGTGGAATATACTTTGGATATGGGAGTATCTTAGTACAAATTCCTCTTTACCTCTCTAGGTATCATTTTTTTAATCCTTACAAATAAGAGTGGAGGACTAGGTGATTTCCAAGGTAATTTGGCTCTAGACTCTCTGTTCTTATAATCTGACAGATTCATAAGTAGAATACAATAGAGAAAAATATGTGATTATGTGCTAAATATGTATTCTACACTACAATCATGCCTCACCTAACACTGTTCATTTGCTCTGTGGAAATATACTTTAGATGAAACAGTATTATTTAGGAACAGTATGTTCCACTATAACAATGTTATAAATAGATGTAATATTCATAATCAAAATTGAGATTACAGCATCTTAAAATATGAGACCACAAAAAATCAATATGAGTTGCTAATAGAGTAAGTGTATAAAGATCTGATATACCAAGTAGTCAAAGGTCCTCCAATTCATGAAAGGGAATTATGTATAAAAAGCCCAGGAAAAAAAAATGAGGGTCAGATTTTAAAGGATTTTAAATGTCAGACAGAGCAATTAGTATTTGATCTTAGGGGGTTTAGAATATCATTTGCGTTTATTGAATGGGGGAATGACAAGATCAGTGCTGTGCTTTAATCAAATCACATTGTTTTTCAGTGGTTAATTGGTCAAAGGATATGAGTAAACAATTCTTAAGGAAGGGAGGGTGACCAGTTAGCTACAAGTCAAGAAGAAAATAATTGAAAGATAACAATCGCAAAGTAGGTTCTTCCAGAAGTAGAATGGGAAGAGCTACCTTTTTTCTTCAAGAGGAATCAATTCTCTAATGTCTAATTAAAGATTTAGCTAGAATGGACAATTCTTAGATGTGTTTCTAAGGAATTATTTCCTTAAACTGTTGTCTACTATTGTTCAAGGTGGGCAATAATAATAAAAGTAACTGACTTCTATATTGTAATTGCAGACTTTAAATGCTATATCACCAAAGTATTTTTAATAATAACAAAATCTAATTTTACCTGTGATTTGATCACAGCTCTTTGAAATAATCAACAGTATTTATTAAGCTTCTACTTTGTTACAATTACTATTTTGGGTACCGGTGATACAAAGAGAAATAAAGGGGCGGCTTGGTGGTGCAGTGGATAAAGCACCAGCCCTGGAGTCAGGAGACACTTAATAATTACCTACCTGTGTGGCCTTGGGCAAGCCACTTAACCCCATTTGTCTTGCAAAAACCTAAAAAAAAGAGAGAGATAAGTGAAACCTTCTCTGTCCTCAAGGAGTTTAAATTCTATTTGGATAAGACAACAAGGACATAAGCATATAAATACATAATATATTTTATGTGCTATATAAAATGAGTGCTGATAACTGAAGGAAACTGAAAAAGCCTCATGTAGAAGGCCTTTTTTAAGCAAAGTTTTTGTTTTGTTTCATTTTGCAAGTCAATGGGAGTTTAAGTGACTTGCCCAAGATCACAGAGTTAGGTAATTATTAATTGACTGAGGCTGAATTATGAACTCTGGTCCTCCTGACTCCAGAGTCAGTGCACTATCCATACTCTACCTAGTTACCCTCTTTAGTTAAGTCCTGAAGGAAACTAGGGAATTCTAAAAGGTGAAAGTGAGAAGGGAATGTACTCCATTCCTGGCAAATAGCTCAAAGACTTGGGCATAGGAGATATAAGTATTTTATATGAGGAACAGTAGGAAAGACAATTTGGCTAGACCAGAGAGTTCATGAAAGGGGATTATGTATAAAAAGCCTGGGAAAAAAGTGTCAGATTTTGAAGGATTTTTAATGTCAAACAGAGCAATTTGTATTTGATCCTAAGGAGTCTAGAATACTATTTGAGTTTATCAAATAGGGGAGCGACATGATTAATGCTGTGCTTTAATCAAATCACAATGTTTTTCAGTGGTTAATCGGTCAAAGGATATGAACAAACAATTCTCAAAAGAAGAATTGCAAACTTTTAAGAGATATATGAAAAAGTTTTTCCAAATAGCAAATATGAGAAATGCAATCAAAATTCCCATGAAGTTTCACTTCATACCCAGAAAATTGGTATGATTACAAAAGATAGGAATAGTAAATGATGGAACTGTTGTGCAAGTATACTAATATATTATTGGTAGAAATGCAAATTGACCCAACCATTCTGGAAAGAAATTTGGCATTAGGCTAAGAAAGTGATTTAAAATAACTATATTTGGGGTGGCTAGGTGGCGTAGTGGATAAAGCACTGGCCTTGGAGTCAGGAGTACCTGGGTTCAAATCCGGTTTCAGACACTTAATAATTACTTAGCTGTGTGGCCTTGGGCAAGCCACTTAACCCCATTTGCCTTTCAAAAACACCTAAAAACCCCCCACTATATTTTAAGTAATGGAAATATCCATGTCTTACCCAGAGAATCCACTATAAGGCAAATACCCCAACTTCAAAGAGTTCAAAGTTGGAAAGATCTAAGATATATCACCAGAGTTATATATCAATATATATATAGCGACCCTTTTTTTAAAGTCATGCAGACCTGTAAACAAATTAATTGTTCATCATTTGGTGGATGATTAAACAAACTGTGTTATATGAATGTGATGAAATATTACTTCATTATAAGACATACTGAACATGAAGACTACAAGGAAACATAAGGAGACATAAATTCATGCAAAATGAAATAATCAGAACCAGGAAAATGACATACACAATGACTTCAATATAAATAGAAAGAACAACAAAGACCAAAGAAACTGAATTCTGTGTAATTTATAATGAGCAAGTGTGGTTCCAGAAAGGGAGATAAGAATTCACCTTCCTAGATGTCCACTGAGATGAATCTTGAAGGAAGAGTCTTTGGTGATTATGGACTGAGAAGTTGTAAGCCCAGGCATTTCTTGGGTCACTTTTCTACTTTTCCTAGTTAGTAGCTATTTCTCAGTGTTTAAGGAAGAGGTTCCTTGAGAGGTAAAGGTTTAGAGCAGTCATCCTATTTCACTGTACTCCAGGGCTGATTGGTCTATTAAACAAATAACAAAAAGTCTAGGGGAGGTTCTTGAGTAGCTAATCTGTGTTTCATATGGCCAGAGAAAAAAGAAAGAAAAGTTACTGATAGTCACTGCATTTTTAGAATACTTATTCTGGCAGCAGGACGTAGGATAGAGAGAGACAGGAATTCTGAAAAACAGTTTACGGAGTCAATTGCAGAAATCCTGTGATGATGATGATGATGATGATGATATTTGTCCTTTGTTCTCAAAGAAGATCAGGACATCAGGGAGATGATGCCTTGACAAGCATGTGAATCAAATTTGAGTGAGGAGGTGTTGTCCTAATAGCAGTCTCACTTTTCTCCTCTGGGGCTATCTGGGTCCCATGGCTAGATATGAATCAGGATGACTGGAGATGGCCCAGCATGTGAGGCAATCAAGGTTAAGTGATTTGCCCAAGATCAAAAGTCTGAGGCTCAAGTTGAACTCCTGTCCTCCTGACTCCCAGGCTAGTGCTCTATTTACTTCACCACCTAGAGATCCTATAGTCAAGTCAGTCCTGTGGTTTGAATGGAAAAAAGAATACAAGAGACATTTTGAAGGGAGAGTCATTTCTGGATGTGCTTTCCCTCACTTTTATGTCTTAGAATCTTGAAATTCCTCCCAAGTTCATTTCAAACCCCACTCCCTAAATGAGTCCTTTCTTAATCTCACCCCAATTTGTTCCATTGATTTATATTTACTTTGTGTATATTTTCTTATATGTGTTCATATTACCTCCCCCAGTAGAATGTAAGCTCCTTAAGATCAGGGGTGGTTTTATTTTTGTTTTTATATCTCTATTACTTAGCCCAATACCTGGCAAATCATTGATGCTTAATAAATGCTCACTGGTTGATTGGTTGATAGCACTTTCTCCCCTGCTATTGAACTCTCAGACAACAAAGAAAAATAGCTAAGCAATAACTAGTAATGATTATATCTCATGATGTACCCAGCAACCTATCATAGTTTTTAATTCTCCTTATCGCTTCCTCTGAAGTATGTTCTTTGTTTTTTTCCCCCTTATTTCCAATGTTTCCAGATTTTGTCTTCTCTGAATCTCTGGATGTTCCTAATAGAAGGAGAAGAAAGTGTGTGTGTGTGTGTGTGTGTGTGTGTGTGTGTGTGTGTTTGTGTGTGTGTTGGAAGGATTCTTCACATGGGGGATCACTACAGCCCAGTCTGACTCAGGGAAATAGACTGCATTTTCATGTTTCTGCCTGATGACAACAGTAGAAATCTTCAAAGGGGCCCCCTCTGTGAAGTGGATTCTTCTACAACAGATCACCCCCACCACTTAATCAAGCCTGGTCAGCATCCCAGGGAGCTCTTTCTGGAGGCTGCTATCCTAGGCACAGCAGCTTCTCACAATCCCCATTGAAGCCCATGCTCTCACACATGCATGCACATACTCACCTACAGATTCTCACATAAGACAACAACAAAAGTGAACTTAAAATAAAAAACTCAACAACCAAAAACAACTGTACCAAGGCAGGAGACTGTTTACTTCTTGTAGTATCTCAGCAACCACAGCTGTCATCTGGTTTCATTTTGGTGATTTTTATTAAGGCAAAATGGCACATGCTGTCATAGGAATGACTTCGACTCAGGCTTCAACTCACGCTCACCAGCAGGTCACTGGTGATCCCCTGGTGTGCTAAGACATGACATGTTTCCTGCAAATAGAGTTGCGGTGGGAGGAGGGAGCAGGGGAGGTCTCTGTACATCATCAGTTTTCTAACTCAACATGGAAATAGACAGATTGAAAAAGGGCAAGCAAGTGAAATGTGGAGCCTGAAGTCTTCTGTAGAACAATTAACCCTATCTAAGAAGGGGGCTGGACACATCAGTCATAGGGAGAGAGAGGTGAGGAGAGAAGAGAAACATTCTCACAAACTGGGAGGAAAATAGTTAAGGAAATGGAAGGAAGACTGAGGAAGACTGAGATATAATTAAAATTTTCTCAGTCTGAAGTAGTCTGAGTCTAAGAGGTAACTTTTCTTTCTTTTTTCTCTAGCCATATGAAACACAGAGAAATCAAACTTTCTTTAATATCATGCAACAAATAATGTGCTTTCTTTTCTTTGGTCATGAAGATGGCTTTGACCACCCATGAGAGTTCTCTCTCTCTCTCTCTCTCTCTCTCTCTCTCTCTCTCTCCCTCCAACTCCTGGTAATGCTGCTCTGTCTCCATACTCTCACTCTGTTTCCATTTTTGAGCCCATGGCAGGCATTTGTGAGACAGCTGGCAGGGCTCAGGACTTCAGCCTGTAGTCAGAGAACAGAGCAAAGCCAACTGCCCCATATGGAGATCAAACCTATCTATGGCTTTGGGCCTCATTAGCGCCAAATAAGCTACCCAACCACAGCAATTCCAAAGAGGAGCCAGAATCTGTGGCTCCTGCATTATGGTTCTATGTGAAAACTCAAGGCTTAATGTCCCCTTTTCTTTGTGAGTTTAAAAGATGATCTGGTGGGAATTTAATAAAGCTAAAGTCTAGCTAAGCTGGCCTTTTCAAAATATATTCTTCACATTTGACACTCCTCCCACCTCTGGGCTTTTTTTTCCAATTGCCTTCCATTCCTGTAGTACTTCTCCTGCCCATTTTTTTTTTCATAGAATACCTTACTTGATTCAAGATTCAACCCTCCACATGAAAACATTTCTGAAGATTCAAGATGAAGGCATTTCCTCATCAATGACAAACTTAAACTCTCTTGTTTTTATTTTGCCTATGCTTATCTATGGACATGTTTTTTCCCTTGATAGAGTTAAACTCTATGAGAACATATTGTCCGTCCTTCCTTCCTTCCTTCCTTCTTTCCTTCCTTCCTTCTTCTATCTCTAATTTTAGGAAGTAGGTGCTATTAATTTCCCCATATTAAAGATGAGGAAACTGAGACAAATATAGTTTAAGTAACTTGGTCAGAGTCACACAGCTAGCAAGTGTCTGAGGTTAAATTTGAACTTGGGTCCTCCTGTTTCCAGGGCAAGTACTCTATCCACACTGTACCACCTAGCTATTTCTCTAATAAGCACCTGAGGAGAGAAAGTGAGAATGATATTTTAGAAAGAGAAATGAGGGGCTGGCTAGGTGGTGCAGTGGATAAAGCAACGGCCCTGGAGTCAGCAGTACCTGGCCTCAAATCCGGTCTCAGACGTTTAATAATTACCTAGCTGTGTGGCCTTGGGCAAGCCACTTAACCTCACTGCCTAGCTAAAACCTAAAAAAAAGAGAGAGAAATGGATTGGGAGTTAGAGTATTTCACTTTAAAGTTCCCATCCTGTTTCTGCTATTTACTGTCTATTTACTATATATCTATTTGCCATCATATAGACCAAAAATGCTGGAGCCACAGATTCTGACTCCTCATTGAGCTTCAGTTTCTCATCTGTAAAAAAAATGAAAGTTTGTATAAGATTATCTCTAATATTCCTGTGAGCTATGTCTATGATCTTGTGATATTGTAGGCCAATGTTATTAGACTTAAATCTAAATATGGCCCACTGAACTGCATATAAGGATTCCTGAGGGTTCATATTAAGTTAAAAAAAAACATGTTACATTATCTATATTTTATTATACAATTATTTATTTAGTTAAACATTTCCTAATTATAGTTTAAGCTGGTTTGAGTCATGCTTGGCATTATTACTATGTCTTTTGACACCTTTAAGATAGGTCATTACCAAAGGAAGCATTGTACAGATGAAAAAACCTAGGACCATGAGTTAGAAGAGCTTGGCTCAATTCCTGTCTTTGATAGCTGCCTGGTCACCTTGAGTAAGTCCCAACTTTCTTATATCTCAAGATTCTCATCCATAAAATGGAGATAATAATACTTGTCCTATCTAACTCATAGGATTTAGCATGAGGCAAGAACTTTGTATATTGTAGAGTACTCTATAATTGTGATCTCTTGTTTCAATAAGCATGAAATTTAGCTCTCACTTTTTTTGTCAGGGCATAAAGATGAAATACAACATGTTATAAAGTTCTAATTTTCTGATAAGAGAAAGTATACAAGTTCATCTGAGAGAAAAACTTTTTCTGGCACTGAATTAAAAGGAAGATTATATCATGTGGATCTTTATATAAGGCACATCAAGTAATGTAATAAACAGAATGTCCAATGTGTTCTTACAGAAGACATAGAAACATTGTTCAAAAGAATATTTCACAAATTGGCTTTTTAGGAACTGAAGGATTAACAATAATTCTTAAATCAATGGCAGAGATGAGGAATAGAAAAGAGTGGAGATGTTATGATAACACCACCCCAATAAGTTGCCTCCACATAATATTATTTAATAGTTAAGAGTTTAGAAAATATAGAGGACTGAATAATCATTAGATTATTTCTCTCATTTAACATGTATCTACATCAAGCCTTTAATAAATGACCTTTTTGAAGATAAAACTGAAAAAAAAGTTTTGGTCCTTCAAATTCCAAAAAACCTTCTAGAGAAGGTGAAATAGGCAGAAAGATATAGAGCATTATTGAGAACTTATGTGCTAAATGCTGGGGATACAAATATGAAAGCAAATCAGTTCATGTACTTAAGGAACTGTTATTTTAGCAGAGGAACTGCTAATTGAAAAGAATGAGGTAGGTGAGAGTAAACCCTACCTCCAAGGCATAATGAGGAGGTCAGGGTCCATGGCAAGATAATGGCAGAAGGCTTACTTCTAAGAGTTGATGGAACATAAGGGCGGGGCATGCTTTCAGGTAAATGGCCATGGTTGGAGAAAGGGGCCATGTTGAAGAGGTTGTGAGAATTGCCATGAAAGCCTGATTCCCCATAAGATAAGGCAAGAAGTTCACGAGGCATGAAACTTCTGGTGGGATAGTGGAACCATGGTAGTGTGATTGCAAGAAGGGGTTGAACAAGCAGGCCTGAGCTGCTACAAGTTCAAAAAACAACACAACTCCTTTGGTCACTATTAGAGCAGCTACCTTATAGATCCACCCGATGACTGGAAAGAATTCTGTTACAGTCTTTTACTTCAGTCTTTTTTTTTGTTTAATATTTTATTTCCCCCAAGATACATGTAAAAAAAAATTCAGCATTCTTTAATGTTTATATTGAGTTCCAAAGTCACTCTCTTCCTCATTAAGAAGGCAAACAATTTGATATAGATTATACATGGGTTGAATTCAATCTTGAAAACTGTCTTGCAGATTTCTCAGACACTATCTCAGGTTTTAAGACCAAGTGTGGACTAGGTCTCTAATTCTTTGTGCCCCTTTGATGACTGACCCAGTCAATGTGACTACACTATTGCCTTATCCATTGTTCTTAGACTTCTGTGACCTGAACCAGTGACACTAAGACTATGTAGAACAGTCACTTAACACCATTGATCTAATAATAAGCCTTTAGGGTCTCTCAGCAAGAGACTTCCTTTAATTGAGTATTTTAGGAGATCATGCCTTTTCTGTGCTTACATCTGTTACATAATGCTAGCATATTGTGGGCATCTGATAAATTTATTAAAGATTAGATGTTCTTAGAACCACTTGACATTTTTACTCAGAGGTTCTTTGTCAGCTGAGAATATTGTAAAGATCTTTACTGGGTATCTGGGTAGTTTGCTATATCAAAGCATTAAGCAATACTTATCCCTGTAGTCCAGTTTAACTAAGAGAAAAGTGAGATTGTACTCACAACAAATGCTAGTTTGCTACCAGAAGTTTGAAGTATATTTTGAATAGTAATATATTTGTAAGACTACATCTCTTCTATGTGATGGGGGATTCATGCATCAATAATAGAGTTATAGATTTAGAGCTAGGAAGGACCTCAGAGGTTATCTGCTCCAACCCCCTCATTTTACAAATAAAGTAAATGAAGCTGAATGAAGTTAGTTAAGCACTAAGTAAAAGAAAGGGACTTTGCACCCAGTTCCTCTGATCCCAAATCTTTCCACAGCACCAAACTGCTTCATTCATTATTTTGATCAAGTGACTTTATGTACATTAGCTATTTCCAGATCAACTTTCTGACAAAGTCCTATCATATGTGTATTAGTTATTAATAATAATTTGTTTTATTTCTGAAAGCCCACTAATAATTGGATTATTAGAGGTAACCAAAGATACTGTGAAACTTAATTGTTAAAATTATTGATTGAAAACAATCAGAGGAGATGTGATGAGAAAATACCAGACACAAAGAATAGAGTGATGGATGGAAGAACAATAAAATTGTCATAAGGGATACCAGAAGTGCATTTATTGAAGTATTTGGTTGTGTCAGTTTAACTTCATGTCTTGTTTCCTTCCATGACTACCTGTTATCCATTAAAATTTAAACTCTTTTTCATGGTATTGAATGCTCTCTGTAATCTGATGTACCCTTTCTTTCCAGGCTTATTTCAGACTACTTCTTTCTATGTCATCTATAGTCCAGTCAAATTACATTACTTACCATCCCCTATGACTAACCCCCATCCCCCACCCCTACCTCATTTATTTGTTCCCAGACATATATATATATATATATATACAGATATATATATATATATATATATGTATTCATTTATTTATTTATTTATATGAAGTGCTTTAAAGTTTGCAAAGCAAACTTTAAAGTTATTCTTATTCTTATTCTTATTAGTGGTGGTGGTGGTGGTGGTGGTGGTAGTAGTAGTAGTAGTAGTAGAAATTGCCTTTATCTCTTCAAACTGGAGGAGAGATAGAGATAGAGAAAAGTTTTTTTCCTCTATCATGTATAATATAGTAATGTTTTTGTATTTCATGGTACTCCCAAGATTTTAAATGAACCAAAAATACCCTTCAGAACATTGGGCAGATCTTTGAAGGACTCAATTATATAAAGACAAGAATAAGAATTGCACAGGATGGGATTTGAAAGATTGTAATTTATACCAGTGGGAGTAATATACTCATACAGATTCATTGTCTTTTTTTTCTAATTTTATTCTATTTTTTAACTAGCATATATAAACTTTGAGGATTCTTAACCTGACCACTATTCTCTGGCAAGTGATGTTCCCAAAACAAGTCTACATCTTTCCCTTGAGTTTCTAGGGATAACCCTAAGGGGCTTGGGGATATATACTAATTGAGTCAGCTCTGGCATCCAGCCCTGGGTGTTCTCCCAACTGTCTATCATTAGTGAATAGTACTCATGATTAAACCAATTTGCATCAATTAGTTTTTACAAAGGCATATTTAATGAGAAGATACAAGGGTATAAAACATTCCCCTGAATCAATGCCATTGTCTCCCATAAACCACCATGGTTCATGGGGAGAGTGAACTCAAACTTCAAGTATTTCCTTCAAAGCATTCACGTTACTAAATTCACTCCCAAATTCCACTCTTCTTGGCTGCCTTGGTCAATCAGTTATTTTGGACTTAGCTCCTAACCAGGATTAGTCATCTGCACATTCTTCTATCAGCTTCCAGCACTGGAGTTCTGATTTCTGGTGACTTGCTCTTCTGACTTTCTGAATCTCATAAGATCACAGCATAGTTCATCTCCCCAAATTCCTTTATCTTAGGCATGAAAGAATAGAGAACAACAGGAAAAGAAGCAACAGCAAGTCATGACACCTGCTTACATTTAGTACTAGTTTTCTCTAATGGCCTGGAGAGTTATAGGAATTTATGTCTCCTTTCTCTTGAACATAGACATGCAACAGTGTGTGTGTGTGTGTGTGTGTGTGTGTGTGTGTGTGTGTGTGTGTGTGTGAGAGAGAGAGAGAGAGAGAGAGAGAGAGAGAGAGAAAGCACTTTGGTCAGTTAGTACCTTTGAAGCATACATCCATTATTTCTGGCTCACAAACTAGTCATAATTCCATTTCTCCCAAATGCATCATAAATAGAGCCACTCCCACTTGGGGGCCTTCAATTCCCTTACACTGGGTCAAACAGATTGCTCAGGGTTTTGCTTTTAACTGGGCTCAGGTCATCTGCAAACCAGATAAGACAGTCATAGAATATATATATATATATATATATATATATATATATATATACATATATACATATATACACACATACATATTCTAAAGTGGAGAGCAAATGCCTACCCCTTCACATCATACCATCAAGTACTTCTTAAAAGCAGGCACACAGTTGTGGGTCTCAATCTGCATTGGCCAGTCCCACATTTCATTTATTATGAACTGGACAAATATCAAAAAACAGTCATTTCCACATATAAAGAAGATAACAAGAATTTTATATAAAGCCGGGTATATTATGTGTGGTTTGTTTTTTTAAAAAGTATGTAATAACTTTAACATGATAATTATAGTGCTTCCAGTTTGTGCATCTTTCTAAACTTCCTTTGGCTCTTTTCTATGTATTTTGAAATTGTTTCATTGATGCTTGCTCCTTCCTCCCCTCCCTCTTTCCCTCTCTTCTCTCTTTCTTTCTCTTTCTCTCTCCCTTTTCCCTCCCCCTCCCTCTTTCCTTCTGTCTGTCTGTCTCTCTCTCTCTCCCTTCTTATTTCTTTCTTATTCTTAATTTCTTATTCTCCCTAATACTAAGTGGTTTAGTATATCTCTCTAACTTAGAAATTCCTCTCTTATAGAAAATATATCATTACTGTTAGGAACTGACCTGTTGTGGAACATATATGACAATTTAGAAACCTCTCTAATATGGATCATAGTCCCCCAGTAATACCCTCCACCTTAAAAATTATGCATTCCCTTGCAACAAATAAGTCTAGTCAAATAAAACAGATCCATATGTCGGTCAATCACAGATTTGTTTTTAGGTAAGTTATTTACTTATATCTCTTGACCAGGGATAGTAGGGAAATTTTATTTAAACTTTGTGTCTCACCCAGCGTCTAACGTAGTGTTATCCAGCTGGAAGATGCTCAATAAATGGAAGCTATTGAAGATCTGAATCATACTTCCTAATCTTTAGATACATTTGACCATAAGAAAATTAGATGTCCATAAATACTTGTTCAATGAATATTTATCTATTACCTTCTATATATTATTGTTTTAAATGTCAGGAACCTAAAGACAAAAATTAATTTGTTTCTGTTCTCAAGGTGCTTACATTCTATTGGAATTTAGCACAGCATCAAAAAACCATTAGGGATCACCTAGTCCAAACCCTTCATTTTGCAGGTGAAAAAAACCGAAGCTGAGAGAGGGCATAACTTTTACAATGTCATACAACTGGTTAGGGGAAAAGGAGAGCAGACTTCTAAGGATAAGAATTATTATGTTTGTGATGATATTGTGGTTCTTCTGTTGATTTCCTTCAAATCTGACAGACTGGGTATTAGATGGTTAGCAAGTTGCTTTCAGAAACAAGCAGTCTGTGAAAAATTGCAATATAGAATTTCTTTTGGAGATCAAGAAGAATTAGATGTCCCAATTACCTTCCTTGAATAACACAGGGTATCCCAACTGTCTTACAGCATTTAAAAAACCTGCATTAAGATTTCTACAGTTGAAGAGTCAAAAATCCTATTCTGGAGATTTTTGATGTCATATTCTGTAACTAGGAGGATTTCTAAGTGAGAGGGATTATTGCTCATCCAAGTAACATTTGACACAGCATAATTCCCACTTAGCAAATGAATATGTCTATTCCTTGGGACTATACTGGGATTTAGTAGGTAAATAATAATATTACCTTTTATAGCATTTTCAACATTCTACTTATAAATTAAGGAATTGGACAAAGCAATTTCTAAGGTCCCCTTGAGCTCTAAAATTCTATCCTTCATAATTTTTTAGTGAGGTAAATTATTCTTATCTCCATTTTACAGATGAAGAAACCAAACCCATGCAAGTGATATGCCCAAGGTCAAAGAGCTTCCTAGTAATAGAACTCAAACTAGAACTTAGCCCCCTGGCTCCTGACCAATTTAGGCTTCCTTGTGCTAGGTCATAAGGTTTCACATGAGAACAGTTGGTTCAAAATCTTGTTCTATGGCAGAAGGATAATGAGTATTCCAGTTTGAATCCCTCTCACCTTCCTCTTAATAAGCTTTTATAATGTTTACTTTTGTTTTTGTTATTTAGGGATTTGATAAATACTCTAGATACAGTGAAAAACTTTGGACTAGGAATTAAGAGACCTGTGTTCAGTTGTAGTTAGTTTTTACCTAATTGTGACCTAGGATAAATCTTTTTAATTCTCTAGAATTCAGTTTTCTCAAAATGAGGGTATGAAGACATAAAGGAAGGAAATTCAGCAATATCAGACCTTAAACTAAATTATAAGATGAGAGCATTGTTGAAGTGTAAAATGGACATTTTTTGATTATTTTAAATTTAAATTTTTTTTGGATAAATAAAACCAGAGTAGCCAAGAATAGAAAAATATAGAAAATTTGGGGAAAACTTTCATGGACAATCTCTCAGATAGGATGTTATTATGCTGAAATACTGCTGATTTAGGAAATGATGAATTGGTTGATTTAGAAAAACATGGAAATATCCACAGCATGGACTTACATTTATTTGTGTGTATATATATATATATATATATATATATATATATATATATGTATGTGTGTGTGTGTGTGTGTGTGTGTGTGTGTGTGTGTGTGTATCTTTATAGTTACACACACATTTAATTGTAACTTTCTTTAGAGTGGGGAGGGAAGAGGGAGGAGAAAAATAAAATAAACCTACATAGCAACCTACAGGGAAGCAAAACTGGGTAGCTTTGAAATCAATGTGTAGTATTTATTTTATAGATTTTGTTGAAGTGAAAAGGTATTATTCTATATTGAGTACTATCCCATGTTCTGCTGTATAAATGGAAGTGTTCTTTTTTTCTTTTCTCATTTTTTTCTTTTTTTTCTTTTTTGCAAGGGTTATAAGTAACTTGCCTAAGGCCACACAGTTAGGTAATTATTAAGTTTCTGAGGCTGAATTTGAACTCAGGTGCTCCTGACTCCAGGGCTGGTGCTCTATCCACTGCACCACCTAGCCGCCCCTCTCATTTTTTATTTACATTTAAAATAAATCAAACATTTATAAAAAATTTAAAAAAATAAAAAGAGGGAATTAGAATACATGATCTCCCAAACTCCTTCTAATTCAAATACTCTGTGATTTTTTTGTCAGTACAAAATTCTTTTCTCATATAAAAAAATGTTCTAAAACTTCTTAAATCACTTAAGAGTGAATGGAAGAAATTCTTAAAGGTCAAAGCATCAGTTGGGGAAAAAGGGATATCAGAGATTTAATCATCTCTTTCTATTATTTCCCACTTAACCTCAAAGTCTATAAGCCCTTTAGTTGCTTCAGTGAATATCTGAGATGATGTATGGGGTTATAGAAAATCATTAATCTAGAACAGGAAGAGAAATCAGGCATCATCTAGTCCAACCCCCTCATTTTAAAGAGTGAACTAAGACCCAGGAGGGTTAAAGTGCAAGATCTGGGATGATTTTTGATCATGAAGAAAGAACAGTATCTGAAAAGCTCTCAAGAAACACAAATTGCCTCATTGATATCATTATGCTCAGTAATAGAGAGAACAGAAGACAGCCACAGAAAGTTATCCATTTCTCATGGAGAAAATGTTGCTTTCCAGAGTTTTGTTGGTATCCTTTCCTGTCCTGGGGCTATTTATTTCCTTCCTTTCTCCCTCATACTCACTTAGGCAATCCACAAAACAAAACATGAGTGGGTTGGGTGAAGGTGGGAGGGGAGTGATTCAATGTTATCATGGCCCATAGAGACATACTGTCTTCTTATAACACTGTGTATACGGTACTTCACATGCAAGCCTAATTTCTTTTGGCAGTGGTTCATTGCCTGGAATTTCTCTTCCAGTGAGTACTACCTGTACTTCTCCACAGTGGCAGCACCAGCAGTGAATAAGAATGAGTTTAGGGAAAAGAAAGAAGACCATGGGGAACTCTAAAGCTATAGCTAATTATGCTTCCTAAGACTGAAATGTGATCAGTAGAAGCAACAGTCCCATTCTGAAGTTTAGATCTAATAAAAATAATCCCTGTATCATGTCATGGGACTTCCTTTTGGTGTCTACTCATTTTACAGGGTCTCTGGGCCAAATAGGAATGTTCAAAATTATTTATTTTTGAATTTGTTACTAGAGGCATATGGATGGATTAGCTTTAGAAATCTTAATTTTGGACAAAGTCTTCTCCACCACAATACTTCTTCCTTTTCCTTTCCATGACATCAAAATTCAATGTAAGACATTAACTTAAAGTGCTAAGATAACACTTGGAGAATCTGGAAGTATATTTAGTTATGTGATTTAGTGTAATCAAGGGAACTGTAAAAGGGAAGAGGAAAGAAATATCATTAAACATAAGAGACAGCAAAGGGAGAGAAGGTTAAGGCCAATAGTAGGGTCTTCACTCTCATCTCAAGTTTTGACTAGTGAGAATGTGTAATTACCTTAAAAGTTTTCAAGCAGATGGCTAGGTTTATTGAGAAGTAATAAGAGTATCAAGGAAGCAATAGCCCTAAGGCCAGAGGGAGGTAGGCACAAAGTCAAGAACAGGAAGGAGGTTGGAGCTTTGGGAGAAAGTAAGTTGTATTGGCTATGATTTCTTGGAGACAGCTCATAGATTTTGCAGATGAAATGCAGAAGGGTCTAATCTGGAAAGAATAAGGCTCTGAAAGTCTCTTGTTCAAAGCTAAGGCTCAGTAGGTGAGTAACTTTCTGATACATTTATTAAAATGAATAAAACCTAAAATGACTATTTTGCATATAACTCCTCCATTTTTTGACTTTATACATACATACATATAAAATATGTGTATGTTTATGCCTTATTTTAAAACTGAAAATGATTTCTTTTAACTCTTGGCATTCTTGGTAAACAAAAAATTCTTCCAAGTCTAGGTTGTGATAGAGTAAGTTTAAGTTGATGGAGAAAGAAAGAGAGAGAGAGAGAGAGAGAGAGAGAGAGAGAGAGAGAGAGAGAGAGAGAGAGAGAACTTGTAAAATACATTACTTTCCAGGCACTGTGTTAAAAGGGACCCCATTTGCCTTGAGCCTTGCCAATTGGGATTAAGGTTTTTTTAAACAACCAGTCTATTCTCCTATATCTCCCAATAAAAATACACATTAAATTGCATGTTGTATTTAGCAGAGTGAGAGGCCAAGGAATGTGAGTCAAAACTTTTCCCCTGAAATGGACAGAATGGAATAGAATGTGTTCCTCCTATAGCTGAGTCTATGATGAAATATGGAACTTTAGGATCCAAGAACATTGAGCCAGTGTTGCTTCCCAAGGACCCCAGATAGTGAAGAAAATAAAATTTTAAAACACATGTAAGTACAGGTAACCAGGGAACTCAGAAGTGCCAAAAATATTTCAGATATTGGTAAGTAGCCAAACCATCCTCACAACATCCCCCAGATGCTGGGAGGGTTCTGCATGATAGAAAGTCTAGGTTCATTAGGAGGAAAAATTTCAGACTTTGGAAGAAAACCTTAAATTATTTTATATACATTTTCTACAGCTCAACTGAGTTAAGGTGCCAGGCACATTTTACTTGCTTTCATTGGGACTGCAGTTTCAGCTCCCCTTTGGGGTTTCTTTCTGAAAACTGTAAGGGAATGCCCAAGAATGCACATATACTCTGGAATGGAAGAATTTCCTCCTAATTTGTAATATTATACCATCTGCAAAGAAACTTTTCCTATTAGGATGGAGGCACAGAAATGACACATAATTTTGTATCATCTTTCACCCAAATAGGAAGGGGACTAAAGTGTTTATTATAATACACTCAGTCAACCTCTCAAAAATCAAGTCCTGTCTTAATCTATTGTGTGAATCATAAAAGGTTTACTGCCCAGCTTTAAAGGGAATTACCAGATTGATTTTTCTACCTTTTGTCTGTAACTACATATTATTAGAATTATACCATTTATAACATCTTGTGATTTGATAGTCAGTCTATTACTGGTCCAGGAGTAATTTAATATCACATAGTTCTTTGACTAGGTTCACATCCAAATTATGAGATTTCTTGTTTTTAAGGCAAAGTGAAGGAAATAAAATAACCAAATTAGGGCCAGGAGGAGATGTAGAGGCCATCAATCCAAACCTCTCATTTTATAGAGGAGGAAAGTGAGTTCCAGAGAGATTTAATAACTTTCCAAAGGTCACATACGAAATAAGTGAAAGGGTAGCTAGGTGGCAGAGTGGATAGAGCACTGGTCCCTAGAATCAGGAAGATCTGAATTCAAATCCAGCCTCAGACACTTGATATTCATTAATTGTATGGCCTTGGGCAAGTCATTTGATCTCATTGTCCCATAAAAGTAAAAAAAAAAAAGAAAGAAAGAAATGTCAGAGGAAGGATTTGAAATCAAATCCTATAGCTACCTCCTCAAATAAAATTGTAGTATGGGAAGAAAGCCTCAGAGCTCTATTCAGGTTTTTAGATTGTTATACATGATATTGGAAATATTTTTGGACAATTTATGAATTTGAAAGCAGTCAAAATGTTCCTGAAGATAGACTTAAAAGTCAATTCTGAAGTACTCAGTGGCACAAGAGGACAAGTCTACTGGATTGACATTGATAATGAAATAATAATAATCATGACAATAATAATTAGCATTTATTAAATTTTAATAATTTGAAAGTTTGGCAACTTTACAAAAATTATTTCAGTTGATTCTCACTGTAACCCATTTTATATCATTAACTGTTTAAGGGTGGGAATATTTGAAGATGCTTTTATCTCCAAGAAATAATATATGTTATTATAGTTTTTGGTTGTTGTTCAGTTGTTTTACAGTCATGCCTGACTTTTCATGATCTCATTTGTGGTTTTCTTGACAAAGAAATTGAACTGGTTTGCCATTTCTTTCTCTAGCTCATTTTTACAGTTTAAGAAACTGAGACAAATAGGATTAAGTGACTTGCCAAGAATTATAGAGCCAGTAAGTGTATGAGACCAGATTTGAACTCAGGAAGATGAGTCTTCCTGATGCCAGGCAAGACACTCTATTGACTGAGTCATTTCACTGCTCTTATAGAGGGTTTAGATGCCAAACTATCCAATGATGGGACTTGTCAACTGCCTGCCTTTGCTGCCAAGTTTCTCTTCACCTGAAGGAGCATCTTCTATCTGGATCTACATATCTTGGATTTTTAGAACTATTTACCCAGCTTTTGGGGAAGTTAATGAACTCATTTCTTTAGCCCCTTACCTTAAAACTCAGCTATTTTGATTGATAACTGAGTGAATGAAAACTAACCCATTTAGCTGTCTATATCTATAAGTTGACTCCAGACTGTAGATTGTACTTCCCTATCCAGGCCAAGGCTGAGTATTGTCTCTTTTCCCCCCTCATAGACCACCTGAAGGCCTCTGAGAACTAGTAGAAATAGAACCAAATGAATATAGTTTCTTAGTCTTTTATGCTCTTTATTAAAAATAGAGGGAGGCACAATGTAAGTTGCACTCTGGACAATATATTGAACTATGTTTAGGAAATGTTTTAAATCATTTTCAGCTCCAGTTGTATTTTGTCTTGCTTTGTAAATCTTGTAATTAACCAAGAGCACTCTATATTTACCATTGTCTTTTGCATGTAAAACATCATTACAGAAAAGAATTAATGAATGAATTATGAATTAAAGGCATTTGTTAAGTATTATTTTTTGTTTTAGACATGATGCTAATAGCTGGAAATATAAATTCAATAAAAAAAACAAGGGGTGGCTAGGTGGCACGGTGGATAGAGCACCGGTCCTGGAATCAGGAGTACCTGAGTTCAAATATGGCCTCAGACACTTAATAATTACCTAGCTGTGTGGCCTTGGGCAAGCCACTTAACCCCATTTGCCTTGCAAAACAAAAGAAAGAAAACAAGAACTTACTATATTCCAGAAAGGGGAAAAGAATAAGGGATGTAGAGAAAAAGTGAAAAAAAAACCAACTCCTGCCCTCAAGAAGGTTAATGAGGAAGACAACAAATATAGAATCATGGGGGGAAGAGAAAGGAATATCTGGGAGTCCTGGGATTGTTAGTAGGGCAGAAAATTGTCAAGTTCTCTTAGAAATGATGTTATTTTTGATTTTGTGTTTTTTTTCCCTGAGCAAGGTTGGGTAGAAAATGTCATAAACAGATCTTGATAGATTTTCTCTGACTCTGGCACAGATGATGGCACATAAAACTTCAGTTATCTACAAAGTAATCTTTTTACAAATATCTGACATGAGAACTGCATAATGAAATGACAAATTGTCTCATGAAATGATTCTTTTCTTATTGGCTTTGGATGCATGATTAACCCAATTACATCTACTCATTTATTTGCCTCTCCCAGGAGAACCCATGAGTCATCTTTCCATTTAGCTATAATTTCCTCTTATTCTTTTGATTATTTTATAGTGAGAATACCAAGATTGATATGATTCAGTTTCTCTAGTAGACTATTTGATTGCTGTAAAATGACATTGTTTCATGTATAGTGTACATGAATTAATGAGAACTTGAAAATATACAAATGTGTGAAACTTACAGAATTTTTGTCTCACTGTATATTACCTATCTATCCATCTCTGTCTTTATCTGTCTCTTTGTCTACTCTCTCTATGTATCTATTCATAAATCCATTGTATTAAGAAGAGAAGTATGATTTCTCTGGATAGCAACTGTGAAGCTTGTCAGTTAATTAATTGATATGGCTCTAGGACATAGTGACTTTAGAAATAGTGCTATGATTGACAGCACAGGAAATGTATCCAGGCTATTCTCCTTTTATTCTAATGCCAGGATTATTAACTTGAAGTCTATGAACTAGTTTTTTTAAATTATGACTATGCTTTAATATAATTGGTTTCCTTTGTAATTCTATGTGTTATGTGGGGCAGCTTGGTGGTGCAGTGACTTGAAGTCAGGAGAACAGGAGTTCAAATTTGAGCTCAGATAAATGACTCCAACTAGCTGTATGACCTGGGGCAAGTCACTTAATCCTGATTGCTTCACATCCAGGGCCATTTCTAGTTATCCTGATTCATATCTGGCCACTGGAACTAGATGGCTCTGGAGGAGAAAGTGATGTGGTGACTTAGCACAGAACCCCTCACTCAAATCCAATTCATGTGCTTGTCATGGGATCACCTCCCTGATATTGTGGTCTTCTTCAAAAATCAAGGGCAAACATTCATGTTCTTATATGTTATATGAATTTGAAAACATTTTTTGCAAAGGAATCTCTAGGTTTTGCAAAACTGTAGAGGGAGTTATTGATAAAATAGAGGTTAAGAACTCCTGCCCTAGAGGGGTCAATGGCCTTTAGCTTCTGGGTGGGTGTTGTAGTAGCAATACAAAATAGCTTTCTTTTCAATGTTTTCAAACTCTGGATTTCTACCCTCATCTTATGTCCCAGTTTTTTTTCTTTTTTTCTTTAACTGGCACAGATGTCCACTGAAGGAATTATTTTCTATAAATTTATAAGATGTCCTTTAGTGTAAAAGTTTTATAATTCGTATTTTGTTAGTACAGTTCAGTTAAATGCTTTATTTGATTTCTGGTGATTTACTTGGTCTGAAAGCAGAGCTTGTACTGATGGGGGCTCAAGCTACTTGAGTTTACTTCCACCACATTGAATCTAATTATTCACTATGGGGGACATTCAGGGTGGAATGGGAGACCTCTTCTCTCTTCTTCTATTACATATAAGTTAAGAAACTGAGCTGGTTCATTTTATATTTCTTCTACAAGGCACACTGCTAATTCAATGATCTTGAATATAGCAAAACTGTGAAGCCACCTAGGATGGAAAAACCTCATATACTGGGAGAGACTTTTAGGCTTTCTTTTTCAGTCCTTGATCTGGGAAAAAGTATTCCTCTATCACACAGTTGCTGCCAGCATTGTAATTCATTCCCACACTATCTAATGTAACTCAATCACCGTGCGACAGCCACCAAAGAAGGGGCTGATAGAGATGACCCATCAGCAAAGCCTTTTTTTCTTCCCTCTCAGAGTACACCCTCTCTACTTTGCTCATTCTGTAGAGATGTTTGTTTTCAGTCCAGTCCAGGGAATGTTAGAGATTTGTAGTTAATCACATCATCCCACAAGTGGAGAAGTTCTCATTCCTTACCTTGTGCCAATAATAGTTCACAAAAACTAAAACTGGGAAAGGAAGAAACTTAGTCTAGTTTTACTGACCATGTTTTCTTCCCTTGAGGGATATTGAGCTCCTCAGTCCATGTCCCCCTGCAAACTATTCTTTCTATTCCTTCACTTATTTAACTTTGTCATTATGAATACTTATGAAGCAGTTAGTGAACAGTATTTGTTGAGGAACCACTAAATGATTAATATTGTTCTAGAAACTGTGAGGAAAGTTACATAATTAATATAACAAAGAGCCAAAAGGAACCTTAAAGTCCATTTAGCCTGATATTCCCATTTTACAGATGATAAAATTGAGTTCCAGAGAAGTGAAGTGCCTTGCTGAATGAAGTTTACACATCACCTATGACCTCATGGTTTGTGAATAACAGGGGCCTAGATTTTGCCAGTTCTACAAGCTTTCATTTAAGGGGAAAAAACTCAGCTCAGACATTTTATTACTTACCTGGCTTTACTGAGACTTCTGTGATTACTCTCTCTTCATTCCACCACTTTTTATCTTCCTTTTGTTTTGTGTTCTCCATTATATGATAAGCTCCTCGAGGGCAGAGATTTTTTTTCACATTTGTATCACTAGTTTTTAGTATATAGGAAGCAATCAATTTTTTGATTGCTTTTTTATTGTTGTTGTTTTGTTTTTGGCAAGGCAGTTGGGATTAAATGGCTTGCCCAGGGTCACACAGTTGGTAAGTGTCAAATGTATGAGACTGGATTTTATCTCAGGTCCTTCTGAATCCCAGGGTCAGAGCTTTTTCCACTTTGCTACTTAGCTGCCCCCTTAATAAATGTCCATTAACTGTTATTGGCACATCTTGATAATATATGACTTTTTCTTACTAAATATTACAGAATAGAAAGGAATATCACTTTCTTTTTACCTTCAAGATTGCTTTCTTCTCTTTATTAGAAATTCCCACATAGGCTGAAAAAACTTCTTAAATGTCTTGTTACCACACCTGAGGGGAGGCTTTAAAATTAATTGGGATCTTGAAGGGTCTCAGATCTTGTAATCTTTTAATGTAGTTATGGAGACTAGAAGTTGAATAACATATAACTTTGATCGACAAAGACAATCAGGAAATATGGTAATTATATGTTTTTAAAATGAGTAAAACCCATGACTTCCCAGTGGTTCAGTTTCACTCTTGGATATTTTTTTTTATTAACTAATAAGCTCCTTCTCTCAAACCCAGGTTTTCAGTGAGGGAAATTCAGAATGTAACTCACTTCTAGGTTATTTGAGTCAACTCTTCTGCTAACAAAGCAACCAATGAGCATTTTGAACATAAATATTTATTTTTTGTTCTTCAGACCTATAATTGCATCAGTGTAGGGAACTCCCAAGCATAAACATTTATTTCAAAAGAGATAAAAACACCAATGGGAATTGGACCTGAACTCAGCAGCATGGATCAAGTCCATAACCTCAAAAAGGAAGTACTTTCAATATAAGATAGTTGGAGTTTCTTTAGTGAAGACCATTTTTGTTTCTTCTCTTTTACTCCAGTCCCCTTGCCTCCTGATTCTCCTGCAGTCTTGCCCTAATTGCATCCATTGCCTCTACACAACTTAAGCAGCTTGTCATGACTGTGTTCATCTCCATTTAGCTCAAAAAGCCTCAGACAGCCAATTTTTCCCCGTCAGGTTTGTCCACCCTCACTCTCAAATAGTATCTTCAGTTGTTCACATGCAATTTTCTTTCCTACTCTTAGTACTTCTCTTGCTCACAGGCTATGCTCAGTGCCTTTGATTACAGTATTCTGGGAAATTAAATCTTTCCTTACCATTACCATGTCTACTATAGAACTTCCATACATTGATTTCTATCAGGAGCTACTTAGATTCATTTGAATCCTCTTGGGTTGAGGATAAACCATTTCCTCCACCTCTTTCACTGGCAAAGTTTTAAGTAAGTTCAGTTTAGTTTTGCTGGCAAACTGTCTATTTCAGTAAAGATAATAAAAGGATTTTATAGGTGAATATGATGTGATATGTAACTTTTCCTACATATAGAAATTATAAGACCAGGTAATTTATTTTGAATTGCTAAAGAGTAGGATAACTGACAGAAGCTTGATAGAAGCCAGTATCACTTTTTTCTCTATTTTTAAATTTTCTCAAATGTTATTTAGAATCCTGTTATCTTTATTTAAATTAAGGAAAAGTGTTCATGCTACATGTATCTTCTAAATCATAGAATTTCTGGATAAAAAAAGATTTTAAGTGCATCTGAAATCTAATGGAAAAGTGGAAAGCAACGCTATAAAACAGTGCAATAAAAAGTTAAATATCAGAATTCTGGTCTTCACAAGTATTTCAATGAACATTCAACAAGTATTGATAAAGAACTTACTTAAAAGTCAAGTTGCTACTAAGTACTAGGGATGCAGGCAAAAATAGGGAAGAGGAGAGAGAGAGAGAGAGAGAGAGAGAGAGAGAGAGAGAGGAAATTCATATGCATAGTTTATTAAAGACAAAATAATGGGCATATTGGAGAAGGGTTCAACCAGAGAGAAGGGAAAGATACTGGAGTCTCTAGTCTTCATTATTCACAAGAGAGAAGGTATTGAAAGATTAATCTTGACTTGTTTGAGAAATTGATGGATCAGATGGCAATATTTTGGATTTGGAAGGTCAATGAAGACAGTTAAATGTAGTGAATAGATTTCTGGTCCTGGAGTCAAGGAAACCTTGAATTCAAATCCAATCCCAGACACTTACTAGTTGTGTGACCTTCAAAAGTTACTTAATATCTCTTGTCTCAGTTTTCTCAACTATAAAATGGGATTAATAATTACATTCATCTCTCAGGGTTGTTATGAGGATTAAATAAAGTAATATTTATAAAGCACTTATCATAGTGCCTATCCTATATAAACAAATGTATTTTGTTCTAACTTTTATTCTTATTAGTGAATAGAACTTGGAGAGAGGTAGAATGAAAAAGAAGCCACCCTTTTCCTTTCTTGACTTGGTAGGGAGTAGTGGGACAAGACAAATACTGTTGGGGTAGGAAACTTTTGTCAGAGGATCTGGAATTCTAAATCACTCTGTATATGTACTTTTGCTATTAATGAGTCCATATACAAAGATTTCTGATCTTCCCACCTTGTAAAAGTAAAACTTATTGTACTATTGTGAACTATATGTTTTCAAATGAGTAATCAGTCTTAGTATATTGGGGAGTAATCACTCATATTTCATTTTCATGGTTGAGAACTGGGAAAAAAGAGACTGGGAAAACTTCCAGAAGTGTACCTAGGCCTTTCATATCATTAAGGATGGAATTTGTATCCCCTTAAAACCTAGTTTTTAATGGGGGTGGCTAGGTGATGCAATGGATAGAGCACTGGCCTTGGAGTCAGGAGTACCTGAGTTCAAAACTGGCCTCAGACACTTAATAATTACCTAGCCTTGTGGCCTTGGGTAAGCCACTTAACCCCATTGCCTTGCAAAAACTAAAAAAACAAACAAAAAAAACCCCCACCAAACAAACCTAGTTTGTAGCCTTGTACATAAATATTCTTTCTTTTTTTCAGATCTAGAAAAAGTATTTTTTCTCTTTAACCCTATGTACTCCATTTTCATCTAGGAAGGTGCTTGTAAAATACTACCATGGACATAGAGATGAGAAAACTTTCTCCTTCCACCCCCTATGAATTTTCCCTCTTAACAATTTTCTGTGACCTATGAATAGTTTCAAGCAAATAACCATTCTGATCCCATTTCAGAAACTGAGAAAAAAAAGAACTTGTTCAGTTGCATGTTGAAGAAATACTATTTGCATGTGCCCATTATAATAGAGGCAATGTTCTCAAGTTCTGCTTCACTTATACTTAAGGAGTCAATGTTTTCTTATAAAAGATATTAATGGACTCAGAGAGCCATTAAAATAGCTTCTTGTTGAACTAAGTACAAAACCAATCCATGAGGAGACAGGGGTAGACAAGTTTTAACCATATAAATCAATTCTGTATCTTTGCTGACTATTCTTTCCTTCTAAGCCTAAGTAAATCTTTAATTAACTTTTAGGTAGTCCATGGGTATCTCATTTTTTCTTTCATTTCTGAATCTGAAGTACCAGGCTGACTTGAATCAGGTCTAGCCACAAAAACTACTCTTAGGCTACCCTTAGTCCCTGGCCTCCTGATATTTTTAGCTGCATCACTGGAAATACAGTATGCTAGAATGAAATGAACTTCGAACAGAATCTGAGACTTGGACTTAAATTCAGGTCTGCTATTTAAAAATCTGTGTGACCATGTCAACTCATTTCTCTCAACCTCAGTTTCTTCATTTGTTTTTGTCTCTCTCCCTAGCACCTCTCAGAGAATCTAATTTGCAATAGAAACATAATACACTTGTTGAATGAATCTGTAAAAATGAGGAGACTGGACTAGATCAGAAGTTCTTAACCCTTTTTTGTGTCGTGGATCACATTGGAAGTCTGGAGAAGCCTATGGAGCAATATTTTAAAATCCATATAGTAAAATAACATGATTACAAAGGAGATCAATTTTGTTGAAATCCAGTCAACTAAAATTTTTTTCAAAAGTTCATATACCCCAGGTTAAGAACCCCTGATTTGGATGATCTCTAAGGTCCTTCTTGTTTCAAAATTCATGATCTGATGACATACATTTAAATGTAATGTTCTGGGATATTGATATTACATGATAGCTTAAGTGAAGAAGTTTTTTTTTCTACTTGTTCTCTAAGGTGGATACCATGCCGTATTCATCCTTGTATCCATCACTGTGCCTAGAAGATAGAATACCTTGCATATGCATTCTATCTTCTAGGCACAGTGATGGATACAAGGATGAATACAGCATGGAAGCTACAGCAGGATACTGAACTTCCCAGTTTTGTGCAAGCCTATGTTCAGTCCATTGGGAAGAAAATGAAGTTCAATGTATTTTAATTATCTGCATACATACTTCTTTCAGACTGACACTTGTTGGTTAGTTACTATGCTTTGAATTAGCCAAGAAGCTGGTGGAGGGTTGGCTCAACCCAGCCACATTTAGGTTTGTTGAATATTTCAAACTGCTTTGAGTTCTGCAAAACTTGGAGCATGTTTGGCAAAGCACTTTCGCCTCAATGTTTTAAGACCATGTGTATTTAAATGGAAATTTAATCCGTATGTTCATTTACATGTAACTCATCAAAACATTTTAAACAGCCCTTTGATGTTTGGGGAGCTTTTTAAAACCATTTTTAAAAAATGAAACTCTTCAAGCTTGCCCCCCCCACCCTTTTTCTTTTCATAGGAAACTATTTGGCAAGGAACAAATGTACTGAAGTTCTCAAATGTTTCAAGCTGATTTGGAACTCAAAACTGTATATTCATATGGGTTCAGACAATGGCAAATCAATTCTTATTTCTAAGTTGATGTTACTCATTTGTTTTAATGGTGGTTGTATATATGACTTAACCTTTAAAGAAAATAAAATCTAATCAACTGTTGATTATCTTTTTTATTCAGAAAATCACTAGTGGTGAATATCAAATGGCAACTAATCTAAGAATTATTTGTAATTTTTTAATTTTTTCCCTGAGTCTATAATCTCATGATGTAAGCAACTTGTATTGAAGAAATTCTCTCTAACAAGGCAGATGAAGAACTGTTTTGTAGTTTGTTGCTGTTTGGTAGCTTCAGTAGTGACTAACTTTGTGACCCCATTTGAGGTTTTTTTGGCAAAGATACTGGAATGGTTTACCATTTCCTTCTCCATTTTACAGGTGAGAAAACTGAGGCAAAAGGGTTAAATGACTTGACTAAAGTCACAGAGCTAGAAAATGTCTGATGTTGGATTTAAACTCAGTTTTTCCTGACTCCAAGACTGACCCTCTTAGTACTCCTAAAGTTGTCTAGATTTCCCCACTGAGAAATTAAATCACTTGTCTGTATCATATTAAAATGCTTCAGATAGACTTGATTTCAAATATTTTCTGGATAATACTTAGCAACACAGTACACATATCTATATATGGACACATTCACTTATGCACACACCAATATGCCATAAATCTGATCTCTTTAGTGTGGGAACTACCTTTGTTGATATAGTTGTTTTTGTGTTAAATAGAGATTCTCAAACTTTTTGGTCTCAGGACTCCTTTGTACTCTTAAGCATGATTGATGATCATACCCAAAGAAATTTTGTTTATGTGAGTTAATATCTATTGATATTTACTGTATTAGAAGTTAAATTATCATAGCATTATTATGAAAATAGTTTTGACTTTGTAGAATCACTGAAAGTCTCAGAAATACCCAGAGGACTCCAGACCACTTTGAGAATCACTGTTTTAGTAGGAAAAAAGCACAAGATTAGAAATGTTGTAGATGTGGATACCACCTCTGCTAGTTGGATTGTAACATCTTATGACAGATTCTTAAACTTTTTCATCTCAGGATCCCTTTATTTTAAAATTATTGAGAACTCCTCAAAGAACTTTTGTTTATGTGGATTATGTCTATCAATATTTACTGTATTAGAAGTGAAATTACATTAGTATTTTTATGAAAATACTTTTGACCACATGAACTTCCTGAAACCACTGTCTATAGTTTGTTTGTGATTATGACTTGGATGCAGCATGAAGTAATAGAATGGACTTGGAATTAAGACTTGAGTTAAAATCATGCCTCATAACTTTACTAGCTGTGTGATCTAAGGTAAATTGCTTAATCTCTCTGAGTTTCAGTATCATTCTCTGTTAAATGGGGAGTTAGAGTTGGTGAACTTTAAGGTTCTTTTGGCTCAAACCTATGGTCCTATGCTCCTATACTTTGAATACATTGAGGACAGCTAGATGTTGTCTCATTATTTCCTCACTTATTCGTGAGTTTTCTTTCCTTGATAATTCTTTAATTTGTCCTTCAAACTCAAAGATAGTTTTTCTTGGAAGAGAAAATCAAGGAAAAAGATTAGAGTTTGGAATAGTTAAAACTGGAATAAAAGTTTTCTGGCAGGTAAGTGACACAACAGATAATTTACATATGAATGTGAAAAAAACAGGCCATAATTTGAGAAGCTAATGTCATCACTTTCCTTTACCCTTCAGGTTGGTACCATTTCTCCTTAATCTCCCAGATTTCACTAATGAAAATTTAGGACTTAGAGAGGGTACCATTCTCCTAAAGTGTTTCAGAATTGTCCTTCATATAGAATTTCTTTATTACACAAAATGACTATGGATGTGAAGAAATCTCCCCTTACTCTTCCTTCCTTGATTTACAGGTAATAAGACTCTTTTTTTAAAAAAATCTGACTCTAATCTATCTCCTTTTTAGACTTTAAAATTTTCTATACCCTCACAAAGATCTTGATGTTCTGATCTCTAGAAATTCTCTTCCTTATCATTGGCCAATTCTCAACATTTTTGGTTAATCTCTCTAAACTAAATTCCTTGACTCTTTGTCATGGCTGGCTCTGCCCTTGGTGCTGAAAGTCTAAGTCACCTACTGTCATAGACTGAAAGCAAAAGTTTAGATATCTATAATTTCTCTAGATCTGGGTCAATTATTCTGTTTCTAGAATAACACTCCTCCTAAGTGACATTCTGCTCTAGTTGTGGTCTCATAATTAGTGAGTTGAGATAATAGACATTCTAGATCTAGTTAAAATCAAATCATTTTCCGTGGTTCTTTCTTTTTTTCCCCTCTTCTCACAGTGCTGTAGTCATGAACTCAACATTTCTTAATAATTGAGAAACTATCATAGGAAAATGTGGAACATTATATAAAAATCACTTTTCAATTGTTAAGTAAATATAACCCTGTTGACTATCTAAAAGTTGACTGTATTAATTCCTCTGCCCAACATTTTCCACTCCTCATGCTTATTGAGGATTCATTTCTAGATTTTATCTCTCTGTATTTGTTATAAACAAGTCCTAGATTTGGGAAATTGAGAAATTTAATCAATCAATTTGAAAAGTCTAGGATTTACCTAGAAAGATTTTATTTCTTTAACAGTAATAAGAAAGGGATTAAATTACAAATATATATATATATATATATACTTAAATCTAATCTTTCATGATTACGATTGTTATTAATTATTTTGTTAAGTCAAAAATTTGGCCAGGATGAGGATGCCTGTTACTTTTGAAATATTTTAATTATTAAGAATAAAGTGATCTGCTTTAACAAAAGCATACACACCTAATCTCACACACATTCACAGAAATGTGACAAAGAAAGTTTTAGGGTTCAATTAATCTATAAATTGAGAAGCTCCTGAACGCTAGTAAGTGTGAGAGGTAGCAATATGTTGAAACACATTAGATTTGATGTCAGAACACCTGGGGAATTCTAAGATTTTACTACTTAGTAACTTGATGACTTTGAGTAAATCAGAGATTCATAGACTTAGAATTGGAAAGGACCCTCGGAAGTCATCTTGTACAATTCCTTCATTTCATTGATGAGGAAACTGATGCTCTGTCTTTCTATTATCTACACAGTGATCTATTGATCTATGACTATTACTTTCTTCTGGGTAAGTTGTTATATCCTATTTCCATGAGCTTGGAAGAAATGGACTAATAGCTGCTAGAGGTCTGGGGTCAGGAAGAGACAAGTTTAATATGTGTTATGTTCTAGCTGGCATTCTGAGGAGGTGGAGAAGGTCAAGGTTAGTAATAAAAGGCCAAAGTCCAGTGAAAAATCAGGAGTTATTTCAGGACACAAGCCTGGTTATAACCAAATAGAAAGAAGAGCCAATGTAGGTGAGATGATTCAGAAAAACCAGTTTGATCCGAATAATTTCAATAAGTATTTATTAAGTGCCTTTTACATGCCAGATACTATTAGATCCTGGGGATAAAAAGTCAAAAACCCAAAGCACTAGCCTTCAAAGAGCTTACTTATTGGGAATGCAGGTGGAGAGGGTGTAATGTTTATATGTAAAAGTAAAAAATAAGAAAAGTCCAAAGTAATCTCAAGAGTACTAACAACAGGGACCAAGGAAGGCCTCTAATAAATTAAACCGAACCTTTCAGTTAGCTGGTGAGAATGCAGAGAATTCTAGGCTTAGTTAATAGACTATGCAAAGGCATAAGGGTGGAAGATTGAATGAAAGATGTTAAGGAAGTAGAATTGGCAAAAGATTAGATATGGGGGATGATTGAGAGTGAAAATTCAAGGATGACTCCTAGAAACTGGGTGATTCAATGAAAATATCATCATTAGAAATAAGTAAAATGGGAGGAGGGCTGGGTTTAAGAAGAAAGATAAATACTATTCTGGGAATGGTAAAATTAAACTATCAAACATCCAGATAAAGATATCACGAAGAAAGTTGGAAATGGGACTTGAAAATGAGGAGACAAATAAAGATTGAGAAAAAAATAGGGAATCATTGGCAAAGATATCATGGTGGCATCCATAGGAATTCATCATTTTATAAAGGGGCAAGAATATTAAGAGAAAGGAAAAGAGGAACTAGGAGAGAACCTTGGGTAGTATGTACACATAAGGGACATAACAGGGGTAAAAAGTGCAAAGGAGAATAAGAGGGATCATATAGATAGGTAGGAGTGAAATGAAAGCAGATTAATTTAATAAAAAATAACAAAGAGGAGAAACATTCAGAAGGCAGGAGGTGATCAAAAAGTGAAAAACAATGAAAAGGTCAAGATATCTTTGGTGAATTTGAAAAGGTCAAAGGTCTGCCTGGTAATAGGGCTGGAAGTAAATAGAAGATGAGAAAACAGGGGCATGCTACCAGTTTTTTCTAGATCAGCTATGAAAGGTAAAGGATACAGGATAGTAACTTGAGGGAAAGCTGTCAAGTGAAGTTTTTTTTTTTTTTAAAGATGGGTGAAATCTGAACATATTTTTAAACATTAGGGAAGGAGTCAATAGACTAAAAGGAAATATAGGAAACCATGTGGAATTAGCAGAATGGGACACAATCAGTCAGGTATGCAAGAAGTACAAGGACACAAAGATATTATCATTTACTGCTATGAATGCTAAGCGACTTCTTTTTTGATAGAGGGAACATCCTGATCAACCTTTCAGTTGTATCTTCAAGGGAATGGTCTTTTGGGATTTGAGCACTAGTAGAGGAAGTCAACTTTTTCTTTATCTTTTTTACAACTCTTTTCACACTACAGAAAGAAAAAATGAAGGTAAAAGAAAAAGTAACAGTTCAAAAATAATCTTGCCCCCCCAATTTTCCAGCCCCAGAGCTGAGTTTTATAATCCAGCCCTCTGTATCTTGTTTCTTTTAGAATGTCAGTTATTTCAAAACAGAAACCTTGTATAGCATGAAGTATGTTACGCGGAATTCTAAGATAATAGAGTCATAAAAATTCATAACAGTAAAGAACCTGAGAGGGCATATAAGCCAATGCATCTCTAAAGTAGAAATTCCTTCAAGTGGTTACCCACCCTCTACTCTATGATTTCTGGGGCTGATGATTTCCTGAGGTGGTCCATTCCATTTCTGGACAACTCTTAAATAGTTTTCTCATATCAAGCTGAAATTTGCCTCATGAAATTTCTACCCACAGCTTCCTATTTTGCTAAGCAAAACAAATCAAATCACTCTTTCATATTTAAGGACAGATAACATAATTCTTCCTACCCTCTTACCCCCAAAAGTTAAGATTCTCCAGTTCCATTAACCATTTTTATATGATATGGTTTCTAGTATGCTCACCAAAATGATCACATTTCTCCAGACAAATTGAAGGTCCTCAACATTATTCCTTAAAAATGGGGATTAGAACAGAAAAATAATCCTCCAAATGTATTGTTCTCAGGTCAATGTGGGATGTAACTAAAACTCTTCTCCAATCCAAACAGTGGTCCTCACAGGAAAGACTATTGGACCTCGAATATTTTTTTTAAAATTCATTTCCTTGATCTATAATTGACTATTTGTGACCTTAACAAGTTACTTGTTCATTCTGATCTTCAATTTATTCATTTTCAAAACAGGAACAGCCAAACTTTCAATGACTACCCCTATAAGTTTATTTTGAGGAAAGTATTTGAAACTTTCAAATACTTTATAAAAATGAATTAGGGCACCTAGGAGGTGCAGTGGATAGAGCACTGACCCTGGAGTCAGGAGGACCTGAATTCAAATCTGGCCTCAGACATTTAATAATTATACAGTTGTATGACCTTAGGCAAGTCATTTAACCCCACTGCCTTGCAGCCCCCCCCCCTTGAATTGTCAATTTTAATAATAATTATTATTTGGAGGGGGAGAATATCAATACATGTGATTTCACTAGTAGTGGGGATTATATAAATGACATGTTCTCAGTGTTCTAAAATCCAAATCTAATATTCTAAAGTTGAAAGTTTTAAATATTGTAAGTAGTAAATAAAATTCTTGTTGTAAATAAAATTCTTAGTCTTAAATGTTTGCCTAGGGGCAAAGGGCAATCAAGTGATTTGTCCAGGGCCAAACAACTAGTACATGTTAGAGAAAGGATTTGAATCTAGTTTTTCTTGATATTTTGAGGTCCTTTATCAATTATACTAAAGCATCTTCCCAGTTATAATGACAATAAGAATTCAGTCTATTAATGCATGTGCTTTTTTTGGTTGTAGGGTCAAACACACTATTGACAGATAAATAATTTTACTAAAACCCCTTGTTATTTTTCAAATGATCCCCCCCCCCCCATCCTATTTTCCCTATTTCTGGACTTAGGAGCCTATTGAGAAGTGTGCTGGAGCCAGCTTGAACTCATAAGAACAGAAGAGATTTTCCATGTGAGCATTTACACTTCAGAAATCCACAAACTCTATAGAATAAGGGCTTGATTTAACTTTTTTATTTGTCTAGACTTAAAAAATTGATGGGGGGAAAATGTTAATAGAGATTAAACTTAAAGGTATCAGTACTCCCCCCCACCCCACCTTCATGGACAGGTCATTGTCAGACATTTACTAGTAGTCCCAGTGGAGCAGAAAAGGAGTGGGTAGTTTTCAGAGATCTGGTGTACAGCACTGCATTTGCTCATCTGGGCCAGAACACTCACAAATACCAAGATTGGTTTGATGAAAATGATGAGGAAATACAGAAGCTGCTAAATGAAAAACAAGAACTCCACATGGTTTACCAGTAGAATAGTTCATTCATTTCTAAGAAGGCAGCATTTAATTCTATTAAAAGTAACTTCCAAATGAAGTTTATAGAAATGTAAGACTATTGACTCAGTAAGAAGGCAGATGAAATTCAATTTTATGCAGACAGTAACAAATAAAATGATTTTATGATGCCCTGAAAATTATTTATGGGCCAAAGACATATGGTACATCTCAACTACTCAGTGCTAATGGATCCACATAGATTAACGATAGGGACTTGATCCTAGAGAGATGTACTGAACACTTCTACAACATCAGTCAATGCAGAAGCCATTGACTGCTCACCTCAAATTGAAGTCAATCAGTTCCTTAACTGAAGTTCCAAATGAGAAGAGGTTTTGAATATCATTAAGCTCCTTTCAAGTGGCAAAATACCTGGTGCTGATTCTATTCCAGTTGAGATCTACAAGGTGGGGGGGTCCATTGCTCATCCAAAAACTGCCTGAAATTTTGTAGGTTATACTGCATAAAGAGCTATCCCTCAAGAATTCAATGATCATCATCCACCTCTATAAAGGTAAAGGGAATAGATAGTCTTGTGACAATCACAGGAGCATTTCTTTTTTAATTACTTTTAATTATTGCTGGTAAGATTCCTGCCAGAGTCCTTATCAATAGGCTGATACTTCACCTGGAAGTTGTTTACCTTCCTGAAAGCCAGTGTGGTTTGAGAAAGGGTAGAGGAATAGTCGAAATGGTGTTTGCTGCCTGACAACTCCAGGAAAAGTGCCAGCTACAGAACAGAGGTCTGTATACAACATTTGATACTGCCAGTCATGAGAGTTTATGGGGAATTATGTCAAAATTTGGTTGCCTGGAGAAGTTCATCAGTATTGTACATCAATTTCATGATGACGTGCAGGCCCAGGTTCTGGATCGTGGATGATGCTCTTGAGATTTTCCAGTCACAAGTGGAATAAAACAAATATATATCCTTGCTCCCATACTTTTTAGCATGATGTTTTCAGCCACGTTGTCAGCTACTGCACTCATGATAAATCCTTTAAAGAAAGTGGAGGGAGTATTGGCCCATGATCTTCTGTTTGCAGATGAATATGCACTCAATGCAGTCTCTGAAGCTGTGATGCAACAAAGTATGGATCAATTCTCTTCTGCTTGTGCTAATTTTAGTGTAACAATTAATACCAAGGAAACACAGGTGCTCCATCAGCTAGCACCACACCATCCATATATGGAAACATCAATTATAACAAATGGAGAAGTTTTGAGTATTGTGGACAAGTTCACTTACCTTGGTAGTGTCTTTTCCAAGGAAGTATATATATTGACAATGAGGTTGACACTCACATTACCAGACCTAGCTCAGTATCTGGGAGGCTCCAAAAGAAAATATGGGAGAGAAGAGGTATTAGACTGATTACCAAACTGAAGGCCTACAGAGTAGTTGTGCTGACCTCATTGTTATATGCCTGTGAAACCTGAACAGTCTATCAGTGCCACGCCAGGAAATTGAATCATTTCCATTTAAATTCTTAGGAAGATTCTGAAGATCACCTGGCAGCAAAAGATACCAGACACTGAGATCCTTTCATGAGCTAAACTGCCTAGCATTACAACATTACTACAGAGAATGCAACTATGATGGGTTGGACATGTTAGAATGCCAAAGGTACACTTGCCAAAAAAAACTATTTTATGGAGAACTCACACAGGGCAAGTGCTCACAAGGGAGTCAGAAGTGATGCTGAGACACCCTGAAGGTCTCATTGAAGAACTTTATAATTGATTGTACAGCTTGGGAGACATTGGCACAGGACCACCCAGCATGGCTCTCTATGAGGAAGGCAGAATTGAAGCAGTTCAAAGGAAATGTGACATATGTAAGTTTAGAGTACCCACCCCAGGTATTCACATGTACTATTTGTGCCTAACTTGTGGTAGAGCATTCCAAGCTCTGATCAGCCACAGTTGGATGCACTGTAAATCGTTTCAAATAAAGTGTAATTTTAGTCTTCTTCGATAATGAAGACAAGAACCATATCCTTCTGCTAACTTTCATCTTCAGTTTTATTCATTGTTTCAGCACAGTGGAAGGAGCGCATTATAGTTAGAGGATCAGTGTGTGGTCCCAATCACAACTCTGCCATTTGCTATTTGTATGACTTTGGGAGAATCACATCACTTCTTTGGGACTCATTTTTCTCAATTATGAAACAAGGGAACTGTTTTATGTGACTTTTGAGGTCCCTATCAGTTCTAAACCTTTGAACCTGTGATCTACCTGTGTAATCTCAAGTGTTTCATCTAATCTTTTACTCTATCAATACCAAATCATCCACAAATTTGCCAAAACATGCCATGAACAGAACTTAATCATTGAGAAAAATGTTGAACACAACAGAACTAAATATGGACCTTGTAGCAATATACTAGTGCCCCTTAGATTTACAGTGATCTATTGATCATTACTCTTCAGTTATCTAACCAAATCCTAAAACTACATAGGGAAAGGAATAAATTTATTGACCTATTATGAGTCGTACATTGTGTTAGGTGGTTTTTACAAATGTTTTCTCCCTTGTTCATCATACAGTACTGTGAGGTATATATACATATAATATCTCCATTTTACCTAAAATTGAGGAAACCATCATAGAGAAATTAAATGACGCCTAGGGTCACATAGCTAATAAATGTCTGATGTTAGATGTGAACACATATCTTTCTGAGTCTAGGCCCAGTTCTCAATCAACTGCACTACTAGTTGCCTGAACTTAGTAACTTTACTTATCTTTACTCTGTGAGAGGTATATGCTTGATTTTCATTTAGTCCACATGGTTCCACCTTGTCTAGAAGTATATATTAAGAAATTTTTTTCAAATATCTGTTCATCTCAAGGAATACTATGATTATAGTTTTTCTTGATGTACCAAGTTAGTAATCCTGTGAAAAAAGAAATAAGATTAATCTAGCAGAAGTTGTTCTAAATGAGCCTATGCTAGGATGTAATATCACTAATTTCCTTTCTACTCATAAGCCATCTCTTTGCTAGTATGTTCTATAATTTTGCCAGGAATTAAAATCAAGTTTGTTGGTTTATGATTTGAAGAAGTTATCTTATTAACCTTTTTTGGATTTAATTGCAGTATTTGCCATGTCCTAATTTGGGAGGGTCAGTACTCAGGGACTGATGATTTAAACTAATTAAGGGTGGTGAACTGAATTTTAACCATTCCTTCATTTGGATTGGATTTCAATTCCTTGTTAACTATTTTTGTTCCAACTTTTCCCATTTATGTATAACTCCTGGATAGAGGAAATAAAATTGAAATGGAGGTGAATAGTTCTACCCTCTCTCTGTCATCTTGAGTATTTCAGTTAAATTTAATAGTTTTATTAACTTACACATAATTATAAAATGAGGATACAATGTAAAAAATGAAATAACATTGACCTTCTTCCTTTAATCTCCTTGTGCAGAATTTATATTGTTCCTTTTCTTGACCTGAACATTTATTGCTAATTTCAGCCTGCTTGGAGTTTCAAACCTTCTTCATATTTTTCTTATAGAACCATAAACCCTTTTAAAATTTATCCTCAGTAACATGCATTTTTTCATATTCTGTACATATATTTCTTTAAAAATCAGAGTTGATTAATGAACTCCTTAATGAAACATATCAGTTTCTTTAGGTTGTTCCTTCTTCCTCAGAAGAATAATTTGTGCTCATGTCACTTAATATGGCTTTCTTGTTGAATCTTAGACCATATGATCTTTTAGAATCCTTTATTTGTATTCTATAAAATTTGTTTTTTCATAGTTCTAGGTAAAGGATCACATCACTATTTGTTTTCCTTTTGGTCTATCATGAATTCTAAGATATGCAAGGATTGTAGCTTTGGATTTGGATTCAGAAGGGAATTTAGAGATCATACAATCAAGTTCTCATTTTATAGATGAGTGTGATCACTTCCACTCTGCTAAAGGACTTAATTTTTTTTTCTTTTCCCTTTTTTTTTTTTGCCAGGATGGGTGGTGGTGGTGGAGAGGAAAGTGTTTCTCTCTCTCTCTCTCTCTCTCTCTCTCTCTCTCTCTCTCTCTCACACACACACTATCCCAGGCCAACTTTCTTTAGGACTAATCAAAAAAATTTTAGTTCTCTTAAAAACCTGAGCTGAAATACAAAGGATTACTCAGTCTTCTGACAAAACTTTATTGACTTCTTTCCCAGCCTTTACTCCTCCCTGGGTTAAGCTAAGTGAATTATTTTCACCTTCCATTATTACCTTGATAGCTAGTTCCTAGCTATCCTTGAAGTGTTTAAAATAATAAAGAAGACAGTTATCAAAACTGTGTGTGGAGTGGTCTTTCCTCACCCCTCTATTGGTAGGATACTTATTTTTTTTTAATGGTAATTGAACCCAGAGAGAGAGAGAGAGGCTAATTGACTTGTCAAAGGCTATTCAATTAATTAGTGGTGCAGCCTGGAGCTCTTTGAACTCCCCATCTAAAACTTCTTTCATTGTACCACATTCATACACAATAACAGTTTCCCTGATCCCCAGTTCCCTATATTTGTCATCTTCCCCATAAACTATAAACTCCTTGAATTTAGGTACTGTTTTGTTTGCTTGTGTTTTCTCAGATTTAGCACAATGTCTGGAATAGATATTGATATAGACACATATGTATACAACTCTTATGTGTGTGTATATATATATGTATGTACATATATACATATATATATATATATATTCATATCTTCCTGATTCCAAGTCTAGCATTTTATTCATTATTCCACATTAGGATGTGAATTTAAGATTTAAGTATTCTGGGTGTATATATATATATATATACACACATATTTCTTCCTCTATGCATTTCAAGATTGGGGCAGTATAAAGGAGGTCCATGAAATAAAGTATATCTCTACTAGGGTTCTGTTCATTTTTCAGTCAATGAATTCGTAGTTATTTATGTCTATAAGTCATGGGCTATAAGTTATCCTGACTCATATAGTAGTCACTTCTAAGCCTTTGAGCCTATGATCGCTTGATTGACTGCAAAGATCCTGTAAAATCCCAGGTGTTGTGTTATTGTAGAAGGTGAAACTCCATGCTGAGCAGTCCTAGAACATGAGCGATCACCAAACAGCTCAACCCTTCTGGTTTAATTCAGTTCTGTCTTTTTTTTTTTAAACAGAAAATTGGTACCTGGACCATAGCCAGAGGTTTAATGGCAAATTATGCCCACTCTCACTTATTTTCCTAGTTTTGTCTGAGTATCTTAAAAGGGAATGTGGAACCTCAGTCAGTTGGTCTGGCCCTCTACCCTCAGACTTGATTTCATTTGGTCCTTGGCAAGTTCTGGGAGAAGTGATATTGGTCTCAAATACAGCCTTCAGTCTCCTGGAATAAGGCAGTTCTCATTTCTCAAAGAATAAAGATAAGGCAATCAGTCAGCTTTTGCATATCCAGTGCAGGTGTAATAATGGTTATGCAAATTGACTGACACCAAAAGACTGATCCAAAAAGATATTATCTAAAACTGAAATCATTCCCTTATATTTGTGTAAAACCATCAGGATTCCATAGGAAAATCAAACTTTATTTTTAAAATGTACTTTGAAGTTTAAAAAGGAAAATTGACAATTTCCCATTAAAATGAGAGCTGACCATTGGAGCTTGGGGAAACCAGTTGATAATTTATACTGATAGCTACTCAGGTGAATAGTAGAATGAGACAAAAGCATTTTAAAATGGATAGCCTACTGAATTCTCTTCTTCCTATTTCTCTCTCTCTCTCTCTCTCTCTCTCTCTCTCTCTCTCTCTCTCTCTCTCTCTCCCTCTCCCTTTGCCCTAGTCCCTTACCCTGTTCTTACCCAAATTTTCCTTCCTTCCTTTTTTTTTTGATAGCCTGGGCTCATTTGATTGCTTGCCTAGCTTGGAATCAGCTTCAAAAGAAATCCAAGCTACATAAAATTAACTAATTTATTAGTCCCAGATCTCTGATTTCTTCAGCATAGGAAGCTTTGGTTAAGAAAATCTCCTTTTAGATGATGAAAAAGGGTAAAAACATCACTTGTACAAAAATATTCATAGCAGCCCTGTTTGTGGTGGCAAAGAATTGGAAATCAAGTAAATGTGCTTCAATTGGGGAATGGCTTAGCAAATAGTGGTATATGTATGTCATGGAACACTGTTGTTCTATTAGAAACCAAGAGGGACAGGAATTCAGGGAAGCCTGGAGGAATTTGCATGAACTGATGCTGAGCGAGATGAGCAGAACCAGAAAAACACTGTACATCCTAAAAGTAACATGGGGGCAATGATCAACCTTGATGGATTTGCTCATTCCATCAGTGCAACAAGTAGGGACAATGTTGGGCTGTCTGCAATGGAGAATACCATCTGTATCCAGATGAAGAACTGTGGAGGTTGAACAAAGTTCAAGGACTATTCCCTTTAATTTAGAAAAAAGTGCTGATAACTTATTGTCTGATCTTGCTATCTCTTATACTTTATTTTTCTTCCTTAAGGATATGATTTCTCTCTCATCACACTCAATTTGGCTCAATCTCTCATCACACTCAATTCGGATCAATGTACAACATGGAAACAAATTGCTTTTTTGTGGGGGGTGGGGGTGGGGGAGGGAAGTAAGATTGGGGGAAAAATTGTAAAACTCAAAATAAATAAAATCTTTAATTAAAAAAATAAAGTTTTTCACACCTTGAAAAAAAGAAAATCTTTTCTTAACTGGTTTTAATATGAAACAACAAATTTATTATTGTTCTTACTACTTTAATTGTTTTCAGTCATGTCTGACTCTTTATGACTCCATTTGAGGTTTTCTTGACAAATATACTGGAGTGGTTTGTCAATTTCATCTCTGACTTACTTTATGGATGAAAAAAAAACAGAGACAAACAAGGTTAAGTGATTTTCCCAGGATCACACACCTAGCTAGTATTTGAATTTGAACTTAGTTCTTCCTGACTCTAGACATAGTGTTTTACTCACTGTGCCACTTAACTGTTACTAAGTTTATTATTAACTGTTGTCATTTAACTTACATATAGTTTCATTTTCCCTGCTCTTTAAATTTTTTTCTCAATTACATGTAAAAACATTTTTAACATTCCTTTTAAAAATAACTCTGAGTTCCAATTTCTCTCTCTCTCTCTCTCTCTCTCTCTCTCTCTCTCTCTGTCTGTCTGTCTCTCGGTCTCTCTCACATCCCCCTTCCTTGAGAAGGCAAGCAATTTGGTATAGATTATACATATGAAGTCATGCAAAACATATTCCATATTAGTCATGTTACAAAAGAAAAAGAAAACAGACAAAAAACTTAAGGAAAACAACATTTAAAAAAATGCTTCAAACTGCATTCAGACTCTATTACTTCTTTCTTTTTCAGTATTTTTCATCATAAATTCATCAGAATAGTCTTGGAGCATTATAATTGCTGAGAATAACTAAATCATTTAAAATTGATCATTGCACAATATTGCTATTACTGTGTACAATACTTTTCTGGTTCTGCATACTTTGTATCTCATCAGGTTTTTTTCTGTAACTATCCTGTTCATCATTTCTTTTTTTTCTTTTTTAGTTTTTTTTTTTTTTTTTTTTGGCAAGGCAAATGGGGTTAAGTGGCTTGCCCAAGGCCACACAGCTAGCACTCCAGGCACTCCTGATTCCAGGGCTGGTGCTTTATCCACTGCACCACCTAGCCACCCCTGTTCATCATTTCTTATATTTCTTTGCTCTTAATTTTATAATCCAATAAATGGAAAGGTCTTGTTTATTCTCTTCCTTTTTTTTCACAAGGTTGTTGTGAAAGCCAAGTGAAGTAATGTATGTGAAATTGCTTTATATTATAATTGATCATAGATTTGGAGTTAGAAGGGACTTTGGAGGTTATTTAGTCCTAAACTGTCATTTTTACACCCAGAGATATTAAATGATTTGTCCAAGGTCATACAGTAAGTGTTTGAGGGAGACTTTGGATCCAGAAATTCCTAACTCTTAGGTAAATGTTCCCCTTTTCATTGCCTCTTCATACGAAGCTAAGCTAAGTATTATTGTTTTCTCTTGCCTAAAGAACCCCAAGTCACATCCTCCCTCCTATTATGAGCTCCCTCCTCAAATTACCTTTCCTTTGACTATCTCTGATATTAACTCCCTTCCACATCTAGGAATTCATATGATCTAAAACTGAAAGAAATTTTAAAGATAACCTATACCCATTTCTCTCTATTACAGGTGGGGAATTTGAGACCCAGAAAAATTAAATATGTCCTAACTCATAGAGGTTCAGAGAACCATAGATTTAGAGCTGGAAGAGACATTAGAAGCTTTTGAGTCTAATCCTTTATTTTATGTATGAAGAAACTGAGATCCAGAGATTATGTGACTTGCCCAGAATTACACAGCTAATAAGTATCTGAATAAGCATTAAAATTTAGGTCTTACAGACAGCAAGTTCAGCATTCCATCCACTATTTCATGTTAGGATTTGAACTCATTTCTGTCCAAAAATAGTGCTCTTTCCATTTTACAAAGCCCTTGGAATAACTGGAATAACCTGTACCCTATTTTATACCCTAACTCCTTCAAATAGCCTTCCCTGATTAAAAATTGACCTCTCTACCTCCATGTATAGACTTTGGTACTCTTTCTTTCTATATCTTGAGTTATTTAGAATTTATAAGGTTTGATCTTTAATTTATTTATGTAGGAACTTTCTCTACCAATGCAGATCTCATAGTCTGCCTCAATGGCACAGTGGAGAGAGCATCAGACCTGGAGTAAGGAAGACTCATCTTCCTGAGTTCAACTCAGTCACTTTAACCCTATTTGCCTCCGCTTCCTCATTTGTAAAATGAGCTGGAGGAAATGGTCAATCATTCCATTATCTTTGCCAAGAAAACTCCAAATGAGGTCACAATGAGTTGGATACAACTGAAACAGTTGAACAGCAACTAAGATGTTTCAACATATTATGCTTGATATGTTCTATTCAAACTAACTTTGAATTTTGATAATGATTCCTCAGTAGTTTGTGAATTCTTCGAAAGCAGGGATCATATGAAAAAAAAACCTAAGTAAATGAATCCAGCACCTTTTTGGATATCCAGTAAATGTGAGGGGTGATTATGATAAATGAATTAAAATTGAAATAAATTTAGGTCTAGAAGACTTGGATGTCATCTAGTCTGGACTTCCTTAACCCCATTTTAGAGAAGAAGAAACTGAGACCCAGAAACAGTAAGTGACTTGTCTGTGGGAAGAATTTATATTTCAGTTATTCTGAGTAGTCCTGAGGATAATGACAATGATATTGTACATCCCTTTCACACAATTTGTAGATTGTGTGTATAATTTTTTTGGTACAGTTATTATTTTTTAAAAATTAAGGCCACAGATAAAATATAATCCCATTAAAAGTGTTCAGTATGGGGGCAGCTAGGTGGCGCAGTGGATGAAGCACCAGCCCTGGAGTCAGGAGTACCTGGGTTCAAATCCGGTCTCAGACACTTAATAATTACCTAGCTGTGTGGCCTTGGGCAAGCCACTTAACCCTGTTTGCCTTGTAAAAAAAAACAACCTAAAAAAAAGTGTTCAGTATGGATAATACATAATATATAGTTTGTCACTAAAAAGAATTTTAAAACTTTTTAGAGAAAGAAAATATAGTACTTCTCAGGGATTAAATCAAGCACCATTGCTTTAAAAAGGTGTTAGCAAACTAGTCTGAGGGTTAATTTAATACCACTATTGCTGGAATATTCTTTTCCTGAAAAAAAGATTTTCATTTCAAAATAGATCCACTCTTTGTTTCCCAAATACAGTGAGTGGGGACTAGTTCCATTGCCAGAGGGAAAATAGTTTGAAAACCTTTTTTTCTAATAGGTAACCAAACACTAGCATATTATGAGGCACCATTTAAAATAAAGAAATTAATGTAGTTTAAAAATTAAATGAGAATAATATTCAAATATAGCTGTACATTCTTTGTGGTTATCTTATCCTTTAATTGGCTCAAAACATTCTGGTCTTCCCTTCATGCCAATTAGACTATAGTCACTCTGCAAATGTGGTGAATTAGAATCCAACATTGTTAGAACTAGAAGCATGAGTTCTTCATTTTTTGGTATGTGATGGACTCTTTTGCCAGTCAGGGAATCCTATCAATCTCTTTTCAGAATAGGATTTTTGAATGCTTAACATAAAATTATTATAGGCTTACAAAGGAAATATAATGATCAAAATAAACTTTTTAAAATAGCTCCTGAGGGGCGGCTAGGTGGCGTAGTGGATAAAGCACCGGCCTTGGAGTCAGGAGTACCTGGGTTCAAATCCGGTCTCAGACACTTAATAATTACCTAGCTGTGTGGCATTGGGCAAGCCACTTAACCCCGTTTGCCTTGAAAAACCTAAAAAAATAGCTCCTGAACCCTCAAGTCAAAAATCCCTGATTCTTATGAGAGTAGTGGTCCTCTAATCAAGAAGTCCTGAGTTCAAATTTTCCCTCAGATACTTGCTATGTGACCCTGGACAAGTCACTTAAACTCTGCTTCAGTTTTTTTCAGTTGTAAAATGGGAATAATAATAACTTCTACCTTCCAGGTATGTTATGAGAATTATGTGAGATAATATTTGTAAAATGCTGGCACATAGTAGTCACTTAATAAATGCTTGTTTCCAATTTTTAATTGTTAACTGACAGTTACTGAAGGATCATGGAGTCTTCAGGTGATCAAATAATCTGTTTCCTTGCTTTCTGTGAGGCTTTACCTTAAAACTTGTTAATACCATATGAATATTTGAAGAATCTATGGTTCTTCAATCTAATGGGAAATTGCATATATATAAACTTGTTCTAAGTAAAAACCTGTGGGGGGGGGGCGGCTAGGTGGCATAGTGGATAAAGCACCGGCCTTGGAGTCAGGAGTACCTGGGTTCAAATCCGGTCTCAGACACTTAATAATTACCTAGCTGTGTGGCCTTGGGCAAGCCACTTAACCCCATCTGCCTTGCAAAAACCTAAAAAAAAAAAAAAACAAACAAAAACCAAAACCCTGTGTAGGACTTATTACTTGAATCCTAAGGATGCCTGAGACACATAGACATTGTGCGACTGGTCCAGGTTCACAAAACTAGAAGCAGAGGCAGAATCCAGATCAAGCTCTTCTTGTCTCAAAGATCAGTTTTCAATCCACCAGGTCCTCTTACCTTTCACTTAAAACAAAATAAGAAAAATGCTATTGTAAGATAATGGTAAAAGAAAAGAAACCTCTCAAGTATATTTCAAAGAGAACTGTATTTGGGATGAGAGAACCTTGATTTGAAACCTATCCCTTGTCATTTGCTGCCTTTGTGACCTTAGGCAAGTTTCATTCTCTCTGGGTTTCTGCTTATTCATCTGTAAAAGGAGGGGAAGGACTAGATGATCTCTGAAGTTGCTTCCAGCTCTAAATCTAGACTCTTATAGCTTTCATATCTAAATCAAATCCTTGGCAACTTTAAAACCTACACTATCTATTCTTATTTTCATAGCAGAGAGTTTAACAACTAACTATGCTATTCCTTCAAGTAGACACTCTGACACTCTGAATTAAGAGAAAGATGCAACTAATGAAGAGAAAAGAACCCTGCCACGGAAATGAGATGAAGATTTTAGCCATGGTTTTGCAAATGATAAGCCATAGATCATTTAGAAAGTCACTTTTCCTCTCTAGTCCTCAGTTTCCTTAACCTGAAAAATAAAAAAAATGTTGGGTCACTTTTCATTCTAAAATTCCATGACTCAGAGAAAACTTTAATTTGAACAGAATGACTTCAAGAGTTTCTGTAGATGGCTCATTTGCTGATTTCATTCACTGCATTGTACATTTAGGCTTCTGTCTCAATTAGGAATTGGCTTATTCTTCTATCAACAATGGAATCAAGTTCCATATCTTTACCCACCTCTTATTCTTATCTAGAAACAAATTCCTCAACATTTTATAGCTGAAAATTTAAAATTAATTTTAAGATCATCATCAGCAACAACAAACATTTGTTAAGTATCTAGAATGTGCAACATGTATTAAGCACTTGGAAAATGAGAGGAAATGTAGTTCAAAGATTTTTTTCTTTGATAGATTATCATTAATGACAATTTGTTGGATATTCATAGAGTAGAAACACTACATAAACAAGAAAATAGCATTGTTCACTGTATAGACAGGGCAAGTTCAAATCACTACTCAGAAACGGTTTGACACAGAAAGTGTCTTTTGGTCTCAGTTTCCTCATCTGTTAAATAATCAAATGGGTTAATTTATGTAAAGTACTTTTTAGATAATTTTTGGTTGTTTTTTTGTTGGGCAATGTCCAATGTCCAAGTAAGTAACAAATGTCTGAAGCCAGATTTAAACTCAGGTCCTTCTGACTCCAGGGCCAATGCTCCCATATTTTATAGATAATAATGAACTTTATATATGTGAACTTAATTAATGAAATTCATAATATGAGCTAATTTTACTAAAATTATAGCTATTTAAATACTTAAATATGAAACGAGGATTTTTAACTGGTATATAAATGAGTTGCAATTATTAAAGACAGTTTAATCATAGATTTAGAACTAGGATTTCTATGTCATCTAGTCTAACTCCTTTATTTGGCATATGAGGAAACTGAGACCCAGAGAAGTTAATTAACTTATACACAGTAATGTAGCCTCATGAGTGATATATGATTTAAGTGACTACTATGTGCCAAACACTCTGCTAGGATGTGAGGATACAAATTAGAAAAAGAAAGACAGTCCTGTTTTCAAATAGCTTACCATGTAATGGGAGAAGATAGTATACACAGGAAGCTGAAGACATGGTAGTGTGGGGTTGAAGAAGGAGCAGCAGGATGTTGTGGTGCAGGGTCGTGATGATGATGATTGTGGAACTGAAACCAGACAGAAGTTGGTGACAAATGAAAAGATAGTTAGGATTCGGAGCTCTCTCTAAACAGATTCCATGGGAAATGAGTTCCTTCAGTCTAATACCAATATTCTTTGCATTGTATCATTTTGCCTGACTAAAAACTACATTCAGAAATGGGAAACCTGCGGAGATATAAGAACTCTAAGAATCAAAAGAGATTTCACATCTTAAATGATTAAGTCAGAGGACTAGTGGCAAAAAAGCCTGGCACTGGCTAGACTTCAGGAAATCAAAGTTCTTTTTTGGACTTTGCTACTTGCTCTGTGACCTTGGGCAAATCACTTATCTTCTCTGGACCTTGGTTTTTCTCATCTGGGAAATAATGGAGTTGAACTAGAAGAACTAAATGATGTCCCAGGCTCCTTTTAGCTCTATCAGTTGAGGAATCTCTTTTGCCATGTGTTGATGTCAAAACATGAAAGGTTACTTAAGTGTAAATACTCCTAATTTTTTCATCTGGCATAGACAAGAAAAAAATAAAAGATTATTGCTTTGTTAGTATTAACATGCCTTAAACAAATATTATTTTATCACCAGGTATCTTTTAAACTAAGATTTGGAAAACCTAAGGTCATTGCCTTCTGACTCAGATTATAGATCAACTTCCTAGAGATAAGATTGCTCTCAAGGGAGGAGAATATTTCAGATTATGTGGATCTTCAGGCAGTGGTTAGAATGTAGAACTCCCTGTTTGTGGGAGCTGCTAGAGGAGGTCAAATTTCATAGAGATTGATACTGTACAGAATTCCTAAGTTCCTCTTATGGATGAAAAAAACAAAATGAATATTATGTTGCTAACTTGTGATAGACTGATATCAACAGTGAGGATGATATCACTACCTGATTCAGGCAGGTTGTAGTATAGGACAATATTTCCTTGTCTAAGTGAATTTAATTCAATAGACCACTTAGGCCTAGTTTTGCAAGGTTAAACACCAGCAAATGTTAGCCCTTGTACTAGCAGGAGTGGTGGTATTGGAGAAATGAATCTGACCCCCTCTCCTAATGATAGCTATAATCTAATAGAGGAGGCAAGAAAGTGAAAAGAACCAGCCACATGGATATGCAGGAATATCCCAGTTGAAAGGAGAGCACAAGGTATGTGCTGATGGATTATGTGCCTCAAAGACATGGGAGTGCTCCCTTATACTCTTCATATGTATGAGTTAAAGCAGAGAGGGGTGGAACTCAACTGTCCCAGATTTGTTCAAGGCTTAAAAAAATTAGGCAGCCTCTGGATTTCTGAGACAAAGGGCAGAATAAATAATCTGACTCAGAGTAGGCTCCTACACCAGATACAATCTCAGGGCATCACATGCCCATGTTGAGATTGCTATTGTCAGGGTTCTACTGTGTAGGCTTGACCAGGGCCACCTCCATATCTGCAATGTACCAGCTGAACCTAGGAGCTGAGTAGAAAGTTCAGATGTGGAGAGACAATTTATGAACCATTGAACTTGAAAACTTAGAGGGGGAAAAAAAGTCCGGAAGTATGGACTTCAGGATATAGTGAAAGAATTGCCCAGATGTCACGGAACCAGAGGGCAAAATAGTTATTGAAAGAATACATTGATCCCTTCTTGAAAGGGATCCCAAAATGAAAACACAAAGGAATATTGAAGCCAAACTCCAGAACTATTAGATAAAGGAGAAAATCGGGGCGGCTAGGTGGCGTAGTGGATAAAGCACAGGCCCTGGAGTTGGGAGTACCTGGCTTCAAATCTGGTCTCAGACAATTAGTAATTACCTAGCCGTGTGGCCTTAGGCAAGCCACTTAACCCCATTTGCCTTACCAAAAAACCCCCTAAAAAAACCTAAAAAAAAAAAGATAAAGGAGAATATCCTACAAACAGCCAAAAAGAAACAATTTAAATACCAAGGAGTCATAGAAAGATTACACAGGACCTGGCTACATCAACACTAAAGTATCAAAAGGCCTGGAATAAGATATTCTGAAGAGCAAGGGAGATTGGATGAAGCCAAGAATTCACTATACAGAAAAAGTGAGCCTTCTCTTCCAGGGGGAAAAGATGGATATTTATCAAAATAGGAGACTTTCAACTTTTCTTGATAAAAAGATCAGAGATAAATAGAAAATTTGGACTTCAAATGGGAGACTCAAGAGATATATGAAAAGGTAAAAAAGAGAGAAGGAAAAAACTGTTATCTAATAAGATGAAACTGGCTACATCCCCACCTGGGAGAAAGATTCTCTAACTTGAGGTTGTAACTCTATAAGAGAGAATATACTTAGCCAGAAGTAATGGCCACTCATGATTTGTCCATGCTTTGATAGAATGATTTAAAAATAATATCTTCTTAAAAGGGGGGGAAGTAAAGAGATGGGAGGGTGGAGGAGATTGAATGGGGTGAATTAAATCACATGAAAAGGTGCAAAGGACCTATTGCAATAGAGGGGAAGAAGGGAGGAGCTGAAAATCACCTGAATCTTACTCTCATCAGATTTGGTTCAAAGAAGGATAACAGACATACAGACACACACACACACACACACACACACACACACACACACACACACACACTCAGCTGAATTTAGAAACTTATCTTACCTTTCAAGTAATAAGAGGGAAAAGGGGGATGGGGATAAAAAGAGGAACTGACAGAAGGAAGAAAGAGCAAAGGGAAAGGGGAAAGAAAGGGTACGGGAGGTTGGATATAAGGGGGTAAATACACTGAAGGAAGTGCTATTCAGAAGCAAAATACTGGGAAATAGGGATAAGGTGAAAAAAGGGGGCAAATACAGAGAGAGGATAGTATGAAGGGCAATAAAGAGTAATTATAACTTTGAATGTGAATGGCATGAACTCTCCTTTAAAATGTAAACTATAGCAGAGTGGATTAAAAACCAAAATCCTGCGATATGCTGCTTACAAGAAACTCATTTGAAGCAAAGAGAGATATATATACAGAGTAAAAGTAAAGGATTGGAGCAGAATATATTATGCTTCAACTGAAGTAAAAAAGGCAGGGGTAGCAATCCTTATCTCAGACTAAGCAACTGCAAAAATAGATCTCATCAAAAGAGATAATGAAGGGGGCGGCTGGTGGCACAGTGGATAGAGCACCAGCCCTGGAGTCAGGAGTACCTGAGCTCAAATCCAGCTCCAGACACTTAATAATTACCTAGCTCTGTAGCCTCGGGCAAGCCACTTAATTCCATTTGCCTTGCAAAAAAAGCTAAAAAAAAGATAAGGAAGAAAACTAAAAGGGTTCCATACACAATGAAGCAATTTCAATAATAAATATGTATTCACCAAGTGGTATAGCATCCAAATTTTTAGAGGAAAAGCTGAATGAGTTACAGGAAGACATAGACAGTAAAACTGGAAGACCTCAATCTTCCTCTCTCAGAATTAGATAAATCTTACTATAAAATAAACAAGATAAAAGTTAAGGAGGTAAATAGAATGTTAAAAAACTAGACATGATAGATCTTTGGAGAAAATTGAATGGGGATAGAAAGGAATATACCATTTTTTTCTGCAGTATATGGCACCTACACAAAAAAATTGGACATGTACTAGGGTACAAAAAAAACCTCATACTCAAATGAAGGAAAAAAACCCATTCTGTCAAAAATAGTGAATACTTCCCTCTTTGTAGATGACATGATGGTGTACTCAGGGAACCCTAAAAATCATCTAAAAATATATTACTAGCGAGATACAGCGCAAGAGTTAGAAAGAGAAATCCCATTTAAAATAACTTCAGACAACACAAAATACTTCAGAGTCTATCTGCCAAGGCAGACTCAGAAACTTTATGAAAACAATTATAGGGGCGGCTAGGTGGCATAGTGGATAAAGCCTTGGAGTCAGGAGTACCTGGGTTCAAATCTGGTCTCAGACACTTAATAATTACCTAGCTGTGTGACCCCATTTGCCTTGCAAAAACCTAAAAAAAAAAAAGAAAAAAAAAACAATTACAAAACACTTTTCACTCAAATAAAATCATGTCTAAATAACTGGGCAAATATCAACTGCTCATGGATAGATCAAGCTAATATAATAAAAATGACAATTCTTCCTAAATTAAACCACCTATTTAATTCCCTACCAATCAAACTTTCAAAATATTACTTTATGGAGCTAGAAAAAGTTGCAACTAAATTCATATGGAGAAACCAAAAAAGTCAAAAATATCAAGTAATTTAATGAAAAAAAATGCAAAGAAGGCAGCTTAGCTTTGCCAGATCTAAAATTATATTATAAAGCATCAGTCATCAAAACTGTCTGGTACTGGCTTAGAAACAGAGTGGTGGATCAGTGGAATAGATTAGGTGCAAAAGAGACAGCAGGAAATTATTATAGTGATTTGCTGAGGCTAGCTTCTGGATAAGAACTCACTCTTTGATAAAAACTGCTGGGAACTGGCAGAAACTAGGATTAGACCAATATCTCACACCCCATACCAAGGTAAGTTCAAAATGGGTGCAGGATTTTGACATAAAAGACAATATTATAAGCAAATTAGGAGAACAAGGAATAGTTTACCTGTCAGATCTATGGGAAAGGGGAGCAGTTTATGATCAAGGAAGAGATAGTGAACATCATCAAAAACAAACTGCATAATTTTGAATATATTAAATTAAATTAAATTAAAAACCTTTTGCACAAACAAAATCACTCTAACAATATAAAAATAAATGTAGTAAATTGGGAAATAATTTTTACAACGAATATTTCTATCAAAGGAATCATTTCTAAAATATATGGAAAACCGAGTCAAATTTGTAAAAAAAAACACCAGCCATTCCCCAATTGACAAATGGTCAAATGATATGCAAAGGCAATTTGCAGTGGAGGAAATCAAACCAATCCATAGTCATGAGAAAAAATTCTCTAAGTCATTACTGATTAGAGAAATTCAAATTAAAGCAACTCTGAGGTACCACCCTCACACCTATCACTAAAATGCATTGTTGGTAGAGCTGTGAGCTGATCCAACCTTTCTGGAGAGCAATTTGGAATTATGCCCAGAGGGCAATAAAAATGAGCATACCCTTTGATCCAGCAATATCATTACTGGTCTGCATCCTGAAGAAATCATGAAACAAGGGTAAAAATATCACTTCTACAAAGACATTCATAGTAGCTCTGTTTGTAATTGTAAAGAATTGGAAATTGAGGGGATGTCCATCAATTGGGGAATGGCTAAACAAACTGTGCTATATGTATGTGATGGAACACATCATTAGAAACAGCTATTAAAAACCAGGAAGGATGGGAATTCAGAGAAGCCTGGAAAGACTTGCATGAACTGATGCTTAGTGAGATAAGCAGAACCCAGAAGAACATTGTACACTCTAATAGTAACATGAGGGTGATGATCCTCAATGGACTTGCTCACTCCATCAATGCAATAATCCGAGACAATTTTAGGGGATCTGTGATGGAGAATACTATCTATATCCAGAGAAAGAATCTTGGAATTTTAACAAAGGTCAAAGATTATTATCCTCAATTTTTTAAAAGTTGTTTTATGTACTACATAATTTTGCTATTTCTAATGTTTTATTTCTTCCTCAAGGATAATTTTTACTCAACACATTCAATTTTGATTAGAGCATATTATGGAAACAACGTAAAGATTATCAGATTGCCTTCTGTTGGGAGAGGAGGGACAGAAGATGGGGGTATTGTAAAATTCCAAACTTTACAAAAAATGATTGGTAGAAACTGCTATTGTATATAATTGAAAAAATAATAAAATATTTATATAATTAAAGAAAAAGGAAATTCAGATATACCAGAACAGGTAATCTCACTTTTTCATTTTAAAATAGGAAATGAATTTACAGAGAAAACATAGTTCTCATCATATCAGTGGAGGAAAAGAGATTTCTGTATATAATTTCATTTTACAGTCAATTTAACTGAAGTAAATCCATTTCTGATGTTTGCAATTGCAGCGATCTCTTTTGTATTTCATGTGTTGGTCAACAGGAAGCCCCTGAAGAGTTATGAATAATAAAAATGACATATTCAAAGCCAGCAGTCATGGAAAATAGTTTTATATTTGCATGAAGAGAATTTTGGTATGTACTGAAGTTCAGAGCTGTAACTTGGTTAAGGTTCTTGGGACTTTTCCTAAGATGCCAAAATTTAGAAGCATACTGGATAGGATGACTAGGTGGCACAGGGAATAGAGCACCAGCCCTGGAGTCAGGATAACCTGAGTTCAAATTTGGCCTCAGACACTTAATAATTACCTAGCTGTGTGGCCTTGGGTATGCCACTTAACCCCATTGCCTTGCAGGAATAACAAAAAAAAAGAAGCATACTGGATAGATAGCACAAGTATTTATCACTACCCAGGATAATATTAAAGGGCCCAGGGAGAGGACTTTGGTGTGTTGTGTAGATCTTTTATTCAGCGATTCAACCTGGGGTCCATGAGCCAGTTCTTAAAAATATTTTTATAACTGCATTGCAACATAGTTGGTTTCAATTGTAATCCTATGTATTTTACTTTGTGTTTATGCATTTAAAAACATTATTCTGGGAAGGGGTCCATATACTTTGCCAAGCTACTTTAGGCATCTCTGACACATAATAAAAGCTAATATTGGTATATGTCATGTAATTATATTATATTATGCTTATTATATATCAATTTGTTATATTTTATAATATCTCTTAAAGATTGCCAAGCACTTTACAAATAGTATCTAATTTTATTCTCATAATAATCATCCCCATTTTACAGATGAGGAAACCAAAGTAGATAAAAGTTAAGTGATTTGCCTTGTCCAAAACCCTTACAAATCTTATACTAGGTGGATTTAGAAGGAGAGATTGCAATCTGCACTGATAGGGGGGAATCCACACTGGTGGATCACTATTGATTATAGTAACGAATACTAGATTTTTATTTTAGTAGATTAGGATTGCTTTAGTTTTTCTTCTCAAATGCTCCCTTGACAATATACAATTAATGATCATCACAATACATAGACTATTAAGCAGCATACAACTGTGTTAAGAATTGTTATTGTATTCCATGATAGACCAATTTAGAGAGGTCAGCAAAATGAGTATCTGCCAGACCAAAGGAAAGAGGAAATTTCCTAATTTGAGGTCACCTTGCCTCCACTTGCCTGAAGTGTGTGAATTGAAGTATTACTAATGACAAGATGAGCAATAATAAAATTACTCTACACTCTAAGTTTACAAAAGAGTGTGCCAATTGATTCCAAAGACCTTTAAGGTGGCTAGAGTTGGGGGATGAGGGAATATAGCTCTCTTTAAAGTTTGTGGTTCCAGACACAAGATTCCAGGGGTCTTACAAAAGTTTCATGATGCTTTTGTTGTATAGTCTCCCAATACATCTTCTTATCCATATTGTCATCTTTACTCTAGTTGGGCTCAGGTTGATGGTTTCAATGATCGTTCCATAATAATCCTTCACCTCTGTTTCTGATCAGTACACTGGATGAGGGTTTGATTTTGCACATATTCCTGTGATTGATTCCTGCTTCCAAGTCTTAGTATTTGGATTTTTTAAAAAACAAATTGCATCTGCCATATGCTGCACCAATCCCTTAATTGATCCAAGTACTTTTGAATTTGATTGCAGTGCTGTCTGCTATATTAGCATCATTTATCCTTCTGAAGTGCTTTTGCACATGAATTCACACATGCACCTCACCCAGTACTCTGCAAACTGAATGTGCTGTGCTTACAAATGGGTTAAACATCTGTATGAACAGGTATTCATTTATGTATTTAGTTACTTTTATTTACATATGTCATTATCAGATTTACATAGCCACAAATTACAATGTCCATATTCAAGTGTTTTATATATGTGTATATAGGAAACATACACTCCCTCATTCCCTGTCCTGACCCCTCCCCCACCCAGGTGTTTCTTTAAACTGTGGTTTTAAAAAATGCTTTGGATTTAAGGAATCCTAAAAGAAGGAATGAAAAATTCTTTAATAAGTACCTGCATGTGCTTGGTATAGTATAAATGAATCAGTAGATACAATCAGACAACACTAATTGGAAGCAGACCTAGGAGCTGTGAATCTAGTGGCCAGCATTATGTCTTTCACATAATAGGTGTTTTTTAATACATGGTTATTGAATAAATGAATTTTAGAACTGGAAGGGATTTAGATAATCTAGCCCAACCCAATCATTTTATAGATTAAGAAGCTGAGATCCAGATGAATTCAATGACTTGTCCAAAGTCAGACAATTAAATAACAGGCAGAATTGAGACTAGAAGTCAGGTTTTCTCATTGACATACAAACATAGCAACATTACACATACCATGCACAGTTTGAAAAGCTCAATAATGAATTGCTATTCTGTAGAAATAGAAAGATAAAGATGTATTGTGGGTGGCAGTGAGAGGAAGTGGGAGTTGAATGTTTAGACAGGGAGGGTAAGGGAAGTAAAATTTACTACCTCTGTTTCATTTAACCATGAGGGGAAGCAGATTTTAGGCTCAATTGGTTGGTCTTGCCTAGTGGTGAGGTAGTTTGATATCTAAATCAACAGTTTCATAACAACACCCAGTTTAGTTTAACCTAGTTCAAGTTCTCAGGGAAGTTGATTCAAGTTCATGGACCTTTCAGGTGAATCTGTCCCATCCATAAGTACTGATTTAAGGGGAAGTAGTAGGGTAGTTACACTGAACACAAGTCAAGTATGAGTTGGTTTTCTAAATGAACTACTCCTCATAAAAGAGAGAATAGAAAGCAAGGAAGGGATGTCTGTCTTGAGACATCTAATTTTTTTTTCTATCTTAAAATGGATATATAGAAATTGTTAGGCATTAGGAACTCAAATGAAAACTGAATGAATATTTCTTTCTGGAGGATATATATGCACACATATACAATAGACACACACACACACACACATATATATGTATATATATATGGATATGCCCACATATATATTATATATATTTATATACATATTTTACATATATATTTATCTACCCTGATGATCTTTCCCTTCTCCATTCCTTTCTCTGATACTTCAGTACCTATGAAGGGCAGGCCACTCACCATCCCCTCTAGCTCGTTCAAGGATCTCAGACTTAGAAAAACTTCAGGCCCAAATTTAGAGCAAACTCAATGCAGTCACATGATCAAGAATGGGTTGCCACCAGGAACCCAATTAGTTTGAATCTAAGGCTTAAATTTTATGTATATAAGCACAAGCTCTTTTCCTCTATAAGAAAATATCAATTAGGTGGAATTGTTAAATACATGTAATAACATCATAATGTTAAATTCTCTGTTGGTAAGAAAAATGTTGGGGAAAAGTTTCCAATCAGAAATAACTTTGCATTGCACAGACCTCATAGGCATATGTGGTCACTGTTAATTGTGTGCTGATGAAAATAATGGTTAGTGGGATCTATTGCCAATTTGATTTGAGGTTCAAGGCCAATTCTTTCCTGGAGAGTGAGTTTTAAACAAAACTTTGGTTATCATTGGCTTTTGTGGCAGTGGACAGATCCATGTTGACAGCAGTGCTCATGTGTTTTTGGGCAGAGGACTGGAGAAAAAGGGGGGAGAATATGGATGACATATATCTTCCATATTTACTGAGAGAGATGTACTATAAATCACTATGGATGAGAACATAACTGAGTCTAGTAAAGACACAAATCCTTCATAACATAGTTTTCCCAGATTTGGAAAGTCAAGAATGTGGCTCTCAATTTTGTATTTCACTCCTCCATCCCCCCCCATCAGTCCTTCAAAATTATTTAGCACAGTTTAGCTATTTAAAAAGAAAGGGACCTATTTCAACCACAAACACTTGAGAGATTTAGGATCTGTTGTTGTGTCAACACCAAAATGCTTTTGTGACAGAATCCCCCCCCCCCCCCAGGTCTCTTTCTTGTTTTATTTTATAAAACAATACCAAACAAACCCCTCCGAGGTATAGGGCTTTGCTTTGAGAGAGGATGCCGCATTTTCAGCTGTTCCCCTTATCCTTACAGACAAAAGCTTTGAAAAATTAGGACCATGTTTCAGTCCAAGATATAGACGAGCTACATTATAGCAAAATGTAATGCATTGTTTCGAGAGGGATATTCCCTACCCCCCCCCCCCATCTCCTTGGGAGAAAAATACAGAATCTTAAACTAAAGCACACTTCACTCGGTTGGTCTCCCCAGCCTGCTTGGTGCCAGCAGCCACAACGCAAGCTTTCATCTTGGCTTCAAAGTGTGGTGGATGGAGGTTGGGTGGGTGAGGGGCGGAGAAGAAAGCGAGGGTAAGTTGAATGTAAAAAAGGGAAACAAACAAACAAAAAAGAGAAAGGGGGAAGGGGTGGGGGTGGGGGGAAGAGAAATAGTCTATCTTTCAAATATCAAGTCCCCACGGCTGGGTTGCGAGATGCAAAGCCTTCACACAGCCTTGAACTCCTGTATATTTTGTTGTTACTGTCACTTCCCATGCTGGGAAGATTCTTGTCATCCCTCACATATTTTATCCACAGAAAAGGCTGCCCTGCCCTGTGCTGGGTGATTGAGGCTGTGCCCCTGGTGTGCCACACTATCAGTGGTTCCCAAGGCTGTCTAGCCTGGGAAAAGCTGCATGGACACATTCCAAAATCAGCATTACATGCGGCATTGTTCTTGCTCTCCCTGATTAGAGTGCACACAATGAAAACAACAGCAACAGGCTCATTTTCGAACCCTCCTCCCCACACAAGGCTGGTCAGAAGCTGTTTTTCTTTCTCGTGGGCTTTATAAAAGTTAACTGCTTCAGTGCTGGCCAGCCTCTGTGACGCTGCTTTTGACTCGGGGACTTCTGGGAGCCCACTCAGGCTGCGTGAGGGTCAGCGGAGCCCCAAGGCTGCCCCAACCGCTCCTAGGGAGGCAGGGTGCCCATCGACACCCCGCATATACATTGATTACACGTTACCTTCTAACACAACAGAGCCTCATCCCCAACTTTATAGAACTCTTCCCCCAATGTGAGTTAAGATCTTCCCAGGTTCCTAGAATATCTTTTCTAGATGGGTATGGAGAAGAGAGGGAGTAGTTAGGTAAAGGGAGCCGGACACAGTTATTTAAATCTTAATGACCCAACTACCTATGTTCAGTCACAGCTCCCTGGGAAATCTCCTTCTACATTCTCCCCTCACTCCCCACTGGAGTTTTTGGATAAGGTCCATTCTGCTCCTTTTCATACACAGACACACAGACACACACAGACACACAGACACACACACACACACACACACACAGACACACACACACATATATATACATATATATATATGTATATATATGCATATATATATATATATGCTTGTGTGGGTTTTGTCTGGGATGGAAAGGTGGGAAACATATTTCTACTTTAAGAGCTACAGGGGGGGAAATACCTTTAAAACAAATAGAAAAACAACATTTTCTGTTTAAAAGAAAATCCTTTCAACACCCAGCCTGTGACCTACTTATTTCAAACAATAGTCAGTACACAAAATTACAGTATAACAAGAAAGCGTTCCTTTGGAATTCATTTTAATAGGATTTGAATCTTTTTTGAGTGTGTGTGGATGTATGTGTGTTAATTAATTGTGGGATGGGTTGTCTGAGTATATATACAGAGGCCATTCACAATTGAATGAACTTAAATGAGGGAGTTGCCTTGAGTCAAACACCTCCTAGGCAAAGTCCTTTCTTGGCAATATAGAAGAAAAGTCCATAATCAAACAATTAAAAAAAATTTTTTTGAACTTGGATACAGTATGAGAATTTACCATATTAAGAACCCCCAGATCTTAGGAGTGGGAGGTTTTGGAGAAGATGCAGATTTATTTTTAGGACCAATAATTCCTGATTCTTTTAAGACTACTGTTTATGATTGATTTTTATTGGTTGATGTTTTGATATACATATACAGATATAAGCTTCCCTTCCCTCTTCCATTTCTTTTTTTTGTTTTTCATTGCCTCTTACATTTTGGCAAATATACCTAGAAAATTGAATACAAGCTGAAAAATGTATGTCATATATTTTGATGCATTAAAGTTGAGGTTGGAATTTCATGGGGATGAGTTATTCTCCCTTTCTGGAGTATTCTCATCTATTAAAAGAAAGAGTTGCATAAGATGATCACTAAGATATCTTCTTTCAGTTCTAAAGTTCCATATGATTCTATATTAGTAGGAATAGTAATATTGTTGCAACATGTTGGTCTAAAATATTAGATAATTATCTTAAATTAGTGTTTTCATAGTAATAGAATATTGGGAAATTAACTTTACTATAGAAACTGTGTTGCATTCAGCAACTTTTTCATATGTCACTGAAAAGAAAAGATTGAAATATTAATAACCCCACATCTGCACATGCCAGGCATTTTAATTGCAAAGCAAACTCATATAGCACAAGATTATTATTATGAACTTATTCTACCATTTAATTTCAATAGGGAAGGATTCCCTTGGAGATGTAAAGATATACTACTTCTCTCTTTGGTGTCTGTCCTGAGACCATACTTTGCATTGTTACAAGTGCTATTTTATTTTATAGGGAGGATTTGGTCATGGCCTTGCTTTCAGATGCAGAGAGATAAAAGGTAAATGTTTACCTTTCAGTCATTCTCTTTGACTTACAAATGGACATGGAAGACTTCTAAGTATAGTAAGCTCTTAGATGTGAGCTACTTCAATTCTTATGATCAAAGGGTCATCTTGTTCTGAGGTCTTGCTTTTCCCCATGTCTTTGCTTCACTATGTTTGTAAGTGGAGATGATCCTGGAAGAGTTCTGAATTTAAAATTATAGGTGGCTTGAATCAGGGCACTTGACTTTGAATCTCCATGGAATTTTTTTGACTTTCACTCTCCAGCTGCTTAAGTAAAATTGGAGGGTAAGTCATATGTAAAACATGCCTCTAAAGATTGAGCTAATCAAATGACTAGATGGCCTTACTTTTTGTGGGTATAAAAATGATTTGTAAGTTATAACACAGGATTTAAGACATCCTATTAGTATAGCTAAAGAGCAAAAACATGACACTTGTTACTGGTTATTCACTTAATACTGTAAATTATTATTCAAGTCATCACTCTTGGCTTCTTTGTCCTCAAAATAAAATGAAGCAGTTGAACTAAAATATGAAATCATAATTTAGAGTAGGAAATATCAATAGAAGTCATTGAGTTCAAAGTCCTTCATTTTACAGATGAAGAAAATGAACCTCAGAGAGGTTATTTGCTTCAGGGCCTCTTACTCAAGGGCCGGTGTTCTTTCCACAGCAGAACTGCACAACTTGTTGATTTTTGCATTTGAAGAAATGGATGCCCAGAAAGTGTAAATAACTTCGTCGATCATAGATGGACTCTGGTATAATGTTCTCATTCTACAGATGAGAATACTGAACTTTGATGAAACTAAATGCTTGCCAAAGGTCATGCATACCATAAGTAATAGAATCGGGATTTGAACCCTTATGAGGTGCTCTGTTCTGCTATACTAGGTAATATCTAAGGTCCTAGTGAATTTTTAAGTTCTATAATTAAATAGCAATTTCAATATCCATAATTAATTTTTCATGAATAATCCTTTCATCAAAATTGTTCAGGTTTCCCCTCTCAAAAATAGTTGATCTTCCTGAAACTCCATACACTGGGTCTAAAAATATGAGTGTGTCACCAACTAGGAGCATGATTCTTTGTACCATAAAATCTGGAATCCAAGTCAAGATGGCAACTTACCGGATGATGCATGAGGCAGAATTGGACACAGCTTGTTTGACAGCAGCTGTATTGGCTCTGTGTTCCTGGTGATATAAATGTTCCTTTTATTAGTAAAGCTCATTACTTCTGACTCAGAAGACAGATAGGGAGGAGATGTAACAACATGCCATTTTATAGACATTCTCTCTCTCTTGGTCTTAAACTTTCTGAAAGTAAATGTTTGCTTGAATGAATTAAAACGATTTAAACTATATCACAAGCAGATCTCTGGAAATCATGATGCCATTTGCACTGAAACTAGTATCTCAGACCACCTCTTGATAATTTGCTTCAGTAGCTACAGTGCAGGACATGCCCTTGGGGTCCATTTCAGGAAACTCTTCTTTCCCATTAAGGTCTTATCATCATCTGACTATTGAACTGCCTAGGGAACAAATAGTTCAATTAATGAAGACTTTGCAAAAATGAGTTTAACTTAAAAATCAAACCAAAAAAAAATCAGCTAAGTAGTGTTAAAGGCAGTTTTATCACCCCTGGATTAGGAGCTATCCTTGAATTTGCTGAAAAGGTGACCCCAAAGGTAGAGTGAAAAGATTATTAGATTTGGAGTTGAAAGATTGTGTGTAGTGGCAAGAATATTTACTCTTGATTCAGAGGACTTAGGTTCAAATCCTTTCTCTGATGCTACTTACATAACCTTAGATGGATCATTTAACCTCAGTTTCCTCATGTATAAAATAAAGAGATTGCATCTGATGGTCTCTAAGCTCTTCCAAATCTAAATTTATGATACCATGAATTGGGTTTGAGTCTTGGTTATGCAACTTTCTAGCTCTGTGACATTAGATAACTTCACTGAACCTCAATCTTTTGCTAGCAAAACAAGAAGGTAACAATAATTTGTACTACTGACTTTATAGGGTTGTCATGAAGAAGATACATTGTAACTGGAAAAATGTAGAACCATAATCATTCTATAATTTGCAAGCATTGAGTTATTTGAAGTTCAAAATAGCTTCATTTTCCTTTTTCTACCTCTTCTGCAAACCACACCATTCCAGTTTTGCTAATCAAATATACATTAAGAAAAAAACAAGATTCAGCCACTCACAGAATGTGTAAACTGGTCTTTGCATCAATCAAGTAGAAGGTGATGTTACAGTAACCCTTGTATCAAAAATCAGCAATTGAGTTTATATGGATTTTGGTGCCCTATACATCTTGAACTAATGGAACAATGAGACGTGCTTTGGCACAGCTGTCTGGCATACCTGGGCTAAATTTTAATGCAAACGGCTGCGTTGCAACTTGCTGAAAAACATCCACTTCACACAGGGCAGTGTGCTGTGGGGCCCCATGGAATGCAGCCAGGCCCAGAGCTGTCGGTTACCTGAACTTGCTTGGATTAAGTTTCCATTGCCATGGCAGCCAGGCAACCCCCTGTAATTATTCCCGCCAACTAACAGTCTTGCCTCGTGGGACAGATTCTGACAGTTTCGTCTCCCAGATGGGCAGTTCTTGTTTGCCACCTGAAATGTTTCTCTGATGAGTGCTGCCCCTGAGGTCACATTGGAAGTGCCCCCATGAAATAGCTTAAGCCTGTGTTACAAGACTGAAAAGTTGTAAATTATCAACTGCATGAATAAGCATGCTAACCAAATGGGGAAAGAGAATGGAGGGACTGTTGTTACTTGGTGAGCTCTCTTCTTTCATCAAACTTTTGAAATTAGTCCTTTTCCTCATCCCATTGACATTAGGGATGAGCTTCATGGAGACAAGCTAAGAAGGCTGAACCAGCAGCCTGTTGTATGCCAGGCCAGGCAAATGCAGTAAACTACAGAAGAAAAAGAAAAGAAAAGGGCAAGACCCTGAAAACCATTAAGAATGACAAGGAGGATATAGCATGAAAGATTAGACCTTGTCCCAGGAAGAATGACAGAGAAGACTTACGGAAGCATCACATGTTGTCAAAAAGATCGAGAAGCTGAATGTATTCATTCAGGTCCCCATTTGAATGTGGCTTTGGGGAAAGGATCTGGGAGCCAAGTCATAGGAAGATACAGTCAGAATCCAAATGATCTTGCATACCCATGCATGCAAGATGCTTTGCCAAGAGTCCACAGACATTTTGCAAAGGCAGTTAGTCTTTCCTCTCCAAGAATTTCCATTCCACAAAGAGCAAAAGTAGAGTAATACAGTCATGAAAATTAGAGGTAAACTAACTTCCCAGAAACTGGAAAGAATGAATCTGAAAAAAAATAGACATTCTCCTCAAAAGAAAGGAATATATACTCATTCTTTCTATTCAATTCCAGTTTACTGGGGTTCCCCCCCCCAGAAAAAAAAAGAGATTGGTCACATAAGATAGCAGAAAGAGCAATGAATTTTGGACTCAGGAAACTTAGGTTTGAATCCAGCTTTCTCACTGACTATATATCATATTCATATAATATATTTTTACATATATTATTTCATTAATCCTCACAGCAACCAGAGTGAAGTAGGTGCCATTTTATAAATAAAGGAAGAGAGATGAAGGATGTTTACACAGGACCATGAAGCTAATGAATGTCTGAGTCAAAATCTGAACTAAAATATTGTTTGTTTTTTTTTCAAATTCTGGGACATATACCATCTGGTACAAATCATGACTCTATGAACCTCAGTTTCCCAATGTATAAAAAGAGAGCCTCCACAGTCCCTTCTGCATCTAAATCTCAAGGTCATGGCAATACTATCTCTTTGAACACTTATTGTCTATATTCATGCTACTAATTTGAAACATTTTCAATTCTGTATTTTTATTTAGATTTTCACATATTAAAATTTTTTTTACCTTTTATCACCAACTAAGTCCTCAAAAGACAAGGATCATATTTTGTACTTCATTTATTCCAGGGTGCCCAACACATTGTCTTATATGAAGTTGGCATTAAATAGATAAGTGTTTGAGGGAAGAAACAAGGATGCAGTGGAAATCTAGAAGGAGAGAAAAGGCTGGGGAAAGAAAAATATGGACTTTAGAGTGGAACAAAGAAAATATTTTGCTTTCTTAATAATTTCTGAAAACTAATAATAAAGTTTTGTCTATCTCAAGGAATCAAGTCAAAGCTTCTACCATGGCACTTACAAAATAAAAAGAGCTACACAAAAACCAGACCCTGGGAGATGAGAATGGAGGTGGCATAGACAAAATTGTGGAATTAGTTTCTAAACCTGATTCTATTGTTTACTTTCAGTACAATCTTCCTTGAACCTCAGTTTATTTATCTGTAATATAGTAGTTATAATCTTGACTCATTTTTAAGGGAGGTGGTCCTGTCAAAGACAGAACAAAAACAACGATAGTAAAAAAAAATTTCATATGCCCAAAAGACCACAAGCAAATCACCCAATACTGAAACCACAGTGGTACAACTGAGTCATCACATTCTTTATACAAACATATGCATATACATATAGATACATTTTAATTTTGAACACACATAGATCAGTATCCAAGGAGATACATATATGTGAGTGGAAAATTGAAATAATCCAGTTACATTATCTTATTATTGCCCTGAGTAGAGAAAGTCTAGTAATTATGGAATCCTTGAGGACATTGTTAATAAATGACCAGATGTAGAAAAGAAGTCATATTAGATAAATGGGTTATTAGAAAGATATGTTATTGTAAGGTTTATGGACATATATTTTTCTCATATATATCATTTGGGGTATGTACTTTAAAAAAAAGAAACGTGTGTGTTTTTTAACAAGTAGTTAAGATGAGAGGCTGAGAATCAGCATAGCTGACAGACAGCCTGTTTCTATAAATTCTCTATAAGGAAATGTAAGTCTCTGTGAAAGAACACTGCCTAAACATAGGCCTCAAATCACTTGCCAAAGAACACTTGTCACGAGGGCAGCATAGCCTGTCTGTATTCTAATGGATCTGATGACGTTTTTCTACCAACAAAGTTGACAAGACACAACAGGCTTATGGCAACTACAAATCATTTCCTTCCTGTTGAAAATGCCAGTGCCATCCAAATGCCTTTCACCCACGGCACATTTCTCTGGCACTCTCCGGAAAACAATCTGAGGAGGAAGCCAGCCTATCGCTAAGGCCTAGGAGTTCATCCCACTGAAATGTCAGAAATATTGTAAATATTAGTGATGGGCCAACCTCAGAAGTGTTGGAAGTTCAGTCTGGGACAGCATCCAAGATCTTGTGTGCTTATCCAAACACTTTTGATCTTGAAAAATTGGTCCATAAATCTTGCAAGAACAGGTTCTCTGCCCAAGATTTACAGTATTCTTCTGGTTTAGTGGGGTTGGAAATAGCTTTTCTTGGGAAATGTTGGTATTTTCTTTTTCTTTTTAAATCCCAATCAAAGCCAAAATGGACCAAAGTGAATATTAAAAACAAACAAAAAACAATTTTTAGAAAATTTTCAATTTTTAGAAAAGTCAGTTTTAATTTTGAAGTTTGAGTAAAAGGGTTCAGGACAATTCTTTTATTGAAATCAATTTGATTATCTTGAATGAATTACAGTATACACAACTTTTATTTGCTCAACTCAATCAAGATTTTGTGAGCAGTAGGACTGTATGGTTATAAACAGGTGCATTATAGACTGCAATGCTAGAATATGTTCTTGGAAGATAATTTTGAAGCTAATACAATGTTAACACAATTTGGATTGCACACATAAACAAATATGCTTGTAATATAACATAATCTATACATATATGTACATATAGCATGTGTAAATATTAGGACTTCTATACACTTATTTTCAATGACAGCAGACTTTCCAGCCTTCTCCTTATGGAGACCCTATGAATGAGACCCATTTGGTCTTACCAGATTTAAGCTTTGAGACAAGGTATGTTTGAGATTTCCTTAACTTATGTGGTGATGAATTTATTCTATGCTAAGAAAATGGGGGTTCTAATTAACCAAATACTGAAGAACCTGTGCTCTAATTAGGAAAGGCTTACTATTTTGTGAGGCACTTATAATCTAAAATAATTTTAACAGCAAAGATTGAAGAGACAAAATTTCGGATCTGGAAGACAATCAGAATTCTTCACTAGCTAGTTGTGCAGCTAGGTGGTGCAGTACATAGAGTCAGGAAGATTTGAGTTCCAATACAGTCTTACACTTTCTAACTGTGTGACCTTGGGCTAGTCATTTAAACCCTGTCTCAGTTTCTTCAACTCTAAAGGAGGAATAGCAGTAGCATCTATCTCCTAAGGTTAATGTGAGGATCAAATGAGAAAATATTTGTAAAGTGCTTAACATAGTGCCTGGTCCACAGTAGGCACTATGTTTCCTTTTCCCTTAGGACAAAACCCTTTTGGTCTTTTTTTGTTTGGCACATAAATTGAGTAGAAAACATGATTTCTACAAACATGTCTTTATAGACAAGCATGAGATGACTATTTGGTTTTGTATATTTATGATAGTGATTCCTCCCTTTTATTCTGACAACTAAAAATAGAACTTAAGTCTATTGATTTATCAATAATTAAGAACTACAAGGCTAACACATTAGCATAATATTTCAGTTAAATTCATGGTGTTTCAAAGCAAATGATGCAATTAGGATAATAAACTGAAATAGAAAAATTGCTAGGCACAATTGGAGTATTTCCACAAGATACATTAGGATTTCCCTAGCGTCAATTATTTTTTGATAGAAAAAAAGTTCTTCAGAATTATCTTGTTCAAGAATTACTAGTGCTTTTCTTTTCAGTGATTGTCATATACGTTAACTGTGTATAACTGCTTCTATGATTGCAGGAATCATAACTGGAAGGGGCATTAGAAATCATTTAAGTCAATTCCTTCATTTTACAGGGAAGGCAATCAGAGATCTCATAGGTAGAGAGCAGCAAAACTGAGAAGGACAAAAAACTCATGTTTCCTGGCTTCAAATCTATGCTTCTTTAAACATACCCTTGTTATTCAGTCATTTGAATTATTGCACAACTCTTCATGATCACATTTGGGGTTTTCATGGCAAGGATACCAGATTGATTTGCCTTTTTCTTCTCCAGTTCATTTTGCAAATAAGGATACCAAAGAAACACAGTTAAGTGACTTGCCCAGAGTCACACAATTAGTGTCAGAAGTCAGATTTGCAGAAAGATGAGTCTTCCTTATTTCAAACCACTTGCTTTAGCTTCTGTGCCACCTAGTTACTAAAAAATTGTCCTAGGGATCCTTTGATGTTTTTCCCGCCATGGCTTGATCTCTGTCTCTTCTCCCCACACTCCTCTAACCTCATTTTTTTTCATCTGTACTTGAATAATATAATAGATCTATTGGTTCAACCATAAGGTAACTCCCTCAATTAAAGAAGACCATAGGATCATAAATTTAGAAGTGGAAGGAAACTCAGAAGTCATTGCATTAAACCTGCCAATACTTCCCTATCCTGTGCCATATTTTAAATAAACATATTAAAAAAAAACCAAAATGAGTCTTCTTATTCCACACAGGCTTTCAGAACATAGACATTACTTATGGGTCTAATTCCACTTTGATTAGTATGTGAATTTTGAATTGTTCTGCTTCTAATCTGGGAGGGTTCAATCCTCCTTAAACAATGTAATAGATTCCTTGCTCCTGAGATCTCATCAGACTGATGCCAAAATTAATGCATCTATTTTATTCACAATTTATTTCAGAACTCCCCAGTTTAAAAAATCTGCCAGCCTCAGCATCCCTGGTAATTAAGATTTTAGATTTTCACACTATGCTGAATCCATGACTTTCCATAAATTCTTAGGGTTTTTTTTTTAGGTTTTTTTTTTTTTGCAAGGCAAATGGGGTTAAGTGGCTTGCCCAAGACCATACAGCTAGGTAATTATTAAGTGTCTGAGGCTGGATTTGAACCCAGGTACTCCTGACTCCAGGGCTAGTGCTTTATCCACTACACCACCTAGCCGTCCCTTTCCATAAAATCTTTATAGAAGATTGATCCTATATACTAGAGACCTTCCCCTCCTTTTAATTTCCTTAGAATGATGATGATGATGATAATGACATTTATATAGTATTCTCAAGTTTTCATAATGGTATAGAAGAATATAAAATTTTGTTGAGTCATTTTCAGTCATATGTGACTCTTTATGACCCCATTTGGGGTTTTCTTAGCAAAGTTACTGAAATAGTTTATTATTTCCTTCTCAAGCTCATTTTACAGAAGAGAAAACTGAGGCAAAGTTTGCACACATTAGGTGTGCCCAGGGTCACACAGCTAGTAAGTGTGTGAAGCCAGATTTGAACTCAATAAGATGAGTCTTTCTGATTACAGGTCCAGCACTATACCACCTAAAATACTTAAATAAATTACATTTCTTAATGTAAAATAATAATTAACATTTCTATGATGCTTTAAGCTTTACCAAGTGCTTTCCCAAAACAACCCAGCAGGAGAAATATAGCAAATAATATTATTACCACTTTACAGATGATAAAATTAGATAGGGATGCTTACCACAGAACACATGGTTAAAGTTATGAGCTGGGATTCAAATCCAGGTATCATGATTTAAAGCCACTTGTATGTTTCACTAACCAAATAATTCACTGAAACCTTCATTACTAGGACATTATTAGAAACAACCGATTTGAAACAACTAAGCAATGTTAAAGCTTTTGGTAAAAATTCATGCCAAATAAAAATATTATCACCAACCTGAAATGTGAAAGCAGCAAGAATTTAATAGTCTGGGGCAAACTATGTCCTCCAGATTAATGACCTTAGACCTGGGGCTGCATATTATTTTTTTCAACGACTTGGATAGCGAAAGAAGTAAAGAATATTTCTTAAATGTGTGGCTGTCTCAGAAGTTATTGGAATAAGTTGGAAGGTTGACTCAAAAGAACAATGGATAAATTGAACAAGTGATCAGAAATTAAAGAGAAGAAAGTTTGAGAGGGAAAACTACAAAGTGGTACACTTTAGGAAGAAATATATAAAATATAAATGACTGGCTAATTGCATGTTCAGAACAACATGGAGTTCACTAAAGGTAATCTGGTGAATTGTCAACAGAATAATGTTTTGTTAAAAAAAATTCAAACCTCACACAATGAGTGTGATGGGGAAATATGAAGATTTAAGTTCATGCAGAATGTGTGAACCATTAATCAAATCTTCACTTTGCTCCCCAAGCCTAAAAACATTCTTCCTTTCCCTTCATTATCTATTGTTCTCAACCCTTCTTTAAAGTTCTGCTCCTCCATAGAATCTTCTCTGTTTTTCTTTGTTAGTAATGACTTTCCCTCTTTGACCTCAAAATACATTTTATCATGTTTGAGGATTTATTATAGTTTTTCCTGCATGTGAATTATTCCTCTATTAGACTATTAGCTCCATGAGAGCAGGACTTACATTTTATCTAAATTTTGGATCTCCTGGATAACCTGTCATCATTGTTTGCACATATTAGGGACTTCATAAATATTTGTGGAATTTAAATGTGCTCAGTTTTTATCTGACAGTGCACTCTGTCAAATTATGAGTACCTCAACAGAAGAGAGATCTGTAGAACCTTGGAAGGTGTTTGAAGATTGAAGGACTCAAAAGTAAGACCTTGGAGAGAAGGACAAAGTAATTGCGCACAAACTTAAAGGAAAATAAAAGGGAAAAAAGTCTTTGAGTATGCACATATTTAAATCATTTAATAGGGTTCCTTGTAGTTATTTACTCTATATTATTTTACTGGGATTGCCCTTAAATGGTAGGTCAATAATATTTAATAGCTTTTTCCTAATATATAAATGGCCAAATACAATAAATGAATCAAAGTGAGTTACTAAGGTGTTAACATTTACTCATGTAAACATCCAGAAACTGGTTTTAATTAGTAATGGAAAAATATAATTTGGAATATTCTAACTGATAGAAAATCCTTATTTCATGCAAGCTGAATAAGCTAATACCACAGAATCATAGAGTTGCAGAATTGGATATGGCCTTCAAGGATCATATGAGCCATCTCCTTGAAGCATTTTATCCTTCTCTAACATCCTTGAAAAGTGATCATCTAGACCTTCACTGAAAGTCTTCTAGTGAAAGGATACCACTTTTCTAGAGTTGAATTGTGTCCCCCTCAAATGATATCAGACTACTTTACTACAGGTCAGTATTAATCAGTACCTTTGTATCAAACAAGCAGAAAAATGTCCAGAAATAGGATTTTTACAAACTTAATTTGTAGGGGAAGTGCAGCAAGGAGTTATGGATAGAGAACCAATTTTTTGGAAAGGTAGGGAAACTGAAAGAATGAGGAACTTTAGTCTAATCTAGAGATAATGTATATTGATAATGGATTATATATATAAATACATGAGAGTAGTAATAATATTTTTCACTGATATGATGCTTTAAGAGAAGCAGTCTTTGGTATTGGATAGAGAGCTACCCTGGAAGACAGGAGTACCTGGTTCAGTTTCTGCCTCTACCATATACTTACTGCATGACTCTAATAAGTCCCTTAACTGACAAATACTAGTGGTGGGACCCTGGCAAATTATTTAAGTTATCAGTACTCTGGGTAATTCTGCAAAGCTAGAAATTGCTAAGAAAGTGCTAACCTTTGGCAGAAGGATTTGACTCCTTTGAGAGTTTACTACACCAGTATAATCAAAGGTCCAATTCGAATATCAATTTGATAAAATTTAAACATTATTCAGTAATTATAGAAGAGGAGCATCTAGTGTATTTAAGGCTGATTTCCTTTTTGTTTTTGCCATATGGCTAAAAATATTAGAGAGACTTTAGTTTGAGAGTAGGAGCAGCTAGGTGGTTCAGTAGATATGGTCTAGAGTCAGGGAGACTCAAGATCCTGAGTCCAAATATGGCCTCAAATGCTTACAAGCTGTGTGAACCTGGACAAGTCACTTAACCTTGTTTGCCTCAGTTTCCTCATCTATAAAATGAATTGTAGAAGGAAATGAGAGACTACTCCAGTATCTTTGTCAAGGAAACTCCAAGTAGGCTTAGAAAAAGTCAGACATGACTGAACAGTAACTGAACAAAATGAGAACATAATTTTAAAAAGTATTCTTTAAACTGAAAATCCATAAATGATCATGGAAAGATGATTCATATTTCTAAGACAATAGAATGAGATTGTCCATCAAATTTTCTAGTACTGGAGCTAAAATATCACCAGAAAATTCAAGTTTTAAGGTAATTTTTTTGATAAATCATGAGAACAAATGAAAGATAGTTCCACCTTACTTTTCAGTTTTTGTTTGCTTCAATCCAAATCTATCATTTCATCACTGTAGGAAGTTCCTGTGAGGAAACTCTTTCAATCTGTATAATTTTGAAACATCAGGATCAGCAATTTTTTTTCTGTAATCCATTCTTAAAGAGTTGTCTAGGGTACTGAGGGTTTAAATGACTTTCCCATATTTACAGAGTTAGTAAAGTGTCAGAAGCATGTCTGAAACCAAGCCTTCTTAACTCCAAAGCCAGCCTCTCCATTTATTATATATACCAAGCTGCATTTCAAAGTTGTGCATATCAAGTAGTATACTTGTAAATCTGCTGCCAAAAGATCCCTTACTCACACTATAGGTGTGAACCAGCAAAATATTTCCTAAATGTTAATGATTGATTAACTCTTTAATTATTAAATTTAATTTAATAAAGATTTTTCTAGAACCTCCAATTATTTTTGGATTCTGTCACTAATTATAACCTTTGACACATGCTCATAAAAACCACTGCCTTTTTGTAGTTAATTTAGGTATTTATAATAGTCAAAATGATGTATTTGCTTAATGTTGTTCTTAAAACAATATTGCTCTTACTATAATGTTCTCTTGGTTCTGCTCATTTTGCTCTTCATTATTCATGTAAGTCTTTCCATGTTTTTCTAAGCTCATCCAGCTCATCATTTCTTATAGCACAGTAGTATTCCATCATAATCACACACCACAATTTGTTCAGCAATTGCCAAGGCAAGCTGATATTTCCAGTGTTTACCTCTTTCAATTTTGGTTTTGGACGTTTTCTTTAATCATAAAAGGTACCAACTAAAGGGCCTTTTTCACTTCAGTCAGTTGAATAGAATTTGACCTCCTGAATCAAAAATTGCTAAGGAGATAGAGATACTTAGGCAAACAAACAAGCAAACAAAAAACCAAGCACATTAAAGCAAAAATCCTTCCATTTCTATAGAAAGCAATTTGAGTTCAAAAATGGTATTAAATATTAAAAACTTGAAAATATAGAAGATAATTCAACACATTTCTTATTCCAGGAAAATTTGTAAACTTAGAGATGTTTCAATCACAGAGTCAGCTTTTTAACCCAGTCCCTCTCTAGACTGACAGAAATAAGAAGGGGACAAAGGAAAAGTATGAGGATCAACCTAGATCGTGATAATTCAGATACTCACACCAATCACACTGATACAAGCCCAAAAGGAATAGCAGTGAGAGAAGATCAAACCACTTCAAAACCCTGTAGAGTACCACAAATTAGACAACCTCTAGTTCTGTTTTGTTTATTAAAATGGCAATCTCCCAATCTAAAGAAAGATCATGATTGGGAATTGATACCAAATTACCATTTTCTTTCTTGATTGCCTGGAGAAAAGAGCAAAGATGTAGCTGCTGCCAATAGGTTTCCAGTCATTAGCATATTTATGGTTTATTTTGCAGTTTTCTGGGATTAACCTTCACTGCAGGCAGCAACATTGTCTGTGATGTATTTTTAAGCTTCCTACCCACACAATCAAAATAAAAGAAACAACACAAAAGTTTCTAGACAAATAGGAGATAACTGAATGCTTCCAGTCAACCTCCCAGTCAATCACTTACATTCTGATTGGCTTCCAAGGCTTCTCTAGGTCATATTATGACTCCTTTATTAGTGTTTAAGGTCAACAAGAGACATGCAAGTGCATCCTCTATCAGGAAGCATAGCGTGTCTCAGGAGTGAAATATTTGGCTTTTAGTAGGAGCTGTGGCTGACTCGGAAATCCAGGGAAGTGAGTTAAATGCAGCCAGGCTCCCGGCGCCGAGCTGCCTCCCAGCAGATAGAATGAAGTAGAATAATAGAGGCTTTCCTGCCATTCTCAATATTATGGTGTATTTGTCAGACTTTCCAGTTGAGTTTCTGGAGGCTATTTTCCATTCAGCCTTGCTGACTACAGGCTATAATTCAAAAGAAAGGGCTCCAAGAAGGCAGGTACCCAGCACAAGGTTGGGCCCAAGTTATGGTTTTAGTTTGGTGCCAAGGGAGCCCTCCTGCAGGAAGACAGATTAGGGGCATGTATACTTATTTGGAGGGTGAAGGAAAGTACAGGGATAAATGCCCCCAAGTCACTGGAACTCAAATGTGATTAAACTTGGCAACCACACTTATGCATGCTTGCATAGACAAACAAGCACACACACACAAACACACACACACGCACACACACACACATACACACCATGACTAACTGTCACTTATTTAAAGTCAGTGGAGAGGAAAGAGGAAGGTAGTAACTGTAGACTCCCCCAAACCCCTTGTATGCCCTTGGGGTAGATAAGCTTTCAGTTTGTCTAGTTCAGGTTATGTGTATTCTTTTCACAGTATAATTCATTTTGGTGGTAGTAATAATTCAGCTTATTTTACACCAATATATACTGATGTCCCATATAAATTTTATATTATGGCTAACAACAAAAATACAAAAAATTAGAAAAATCTAGTTAAATTTGTACAGCAATAGGAAAGGTTTTTTTTTTTAATTAAATGGACGGTAAGAATTGAATAATATTGAAACATTATATGTAATGAATTATTTGTTCCTTGTTTTTAGGAATACATCCTTGATCCGCAGGGACAAGAAAAGTTTGCATGTGTAGACTGTGGAGATGTCTTCAATTTTAATGGTGATAGAGGATATTCAGTGACTTTT